>NW_022589733.1:4751046-4951413 GCF_004348235.1 Phoca vitulina | reverse complement strand
AAGCGTCTGCCTTCGGCTCAGGTCATGATCCCAGAGTCCTGGGATCGAGCCCTGCGTCGGGCTCTCTGCTCAGCGGAAAGCCTGCTTCTCCTTCTCCCACTCCCCCTGCTTGTGTTCCCTCTCTCGCTGTGTCTCTCTCTGTCAAATAAATAAATAAAATCTTAAAAAAAAAAAAAGTAGCTATTTCTTTGAGTCCCCTAAGAAACTATTGTTGATTTCCGGGCAGACAGTACCAACTCATTCCAGCTGGAAGGGTTCTATCCTTGACATCTTTCTAAAAAGCACTGGGCAAAAACCATTGTGGGGAAAAAATGCTGGCAAAATAATATTAGAAGAAATTAACAAAACACAGAAATCTTATTATAATCACAGTTTAAAAATGGCGTCTGTCTATGGCCCAAGACTAGAAGGGACTATGAAAAAATTTAAAATGGCTTATGATTTAGGGTGTTGGAATTTGGACTTTTAAAAAATACCTATTAATAGTGTTGTTGTCATTGTTTGTGTGTGCATGTGAGGAGGATAACAGGATATGGAAACAAAGATTGTACCTTCAGAGGGAACTTTGCATTCAGTATCAAATAATCCTTTCTTCAAAAGCAGGTTGATCTCTGATTAGATTGTCTTGGTGACTGCCCAAGTCCTAACCTCGCAATGACAGTGGTGGTCAACACCAAGTCAATAGGGTTTCAATAACTGGGTCAACATTGCAGTTTGGGCTCAAGGTAAGTGTCCTATGCTGGCCCAGGGGAAATGTTTATCATTTAAAGGGCAGCTGTGTCAACATTGCATCTGGCTGTTACAAACAATTAGAACAGTTGCAATAGAAGCAAGATAAACCTATTTAAAAAACAAAAAACTCAAGCTTCTTCCAGCCAACTTAGTGACACGAATCCTATTCAGATTGAAGTAATAGTCAATGAGCACTTTCTATGAGTAAAGTTTGATATTATTTATTTTTGCTTAAAATTACACCCTGCATTGCTCAAAAATAATGCTCAACAATATTTGAAGGATGAATGATCTATTAACTATGCTTTTGGGAATCCTTTTAACTTGATATTTGTGTTTGCACATAGTAATTAACTCATGTGTTGTTATCTAAACAATAAAAATATGGACTTTTTTTTTAAGTAAGGATAAATGTCTTAACTTGTCCAGAAGATCTTGAGATAAGAATATGAGTATATTTGATTTAAGGAGTTATCTTAAGAACCACCAGTAGAGAAGAGGGGAATAAGAGAGGGAAAGAAGTGAATCCAGCAGCATTGATGACTCAGTTTCCACCATGGGTGACTGGAATCAATGTCCACATGGGAAAATATGTCTCAGAGTTGACCCGCCCAAGAGGCAAGAGAGCTGAGGTATCTACCAACTTCCATTCATCTCTGGTTGAGGGCTGCTCCTGTAGGCACTAACAGAGTCTGCCCTGGATTCTGGCCCCAGCTGCTCC
Source organism: Phoca vitulina (assembly GCF_004348235.1). Classification (NCBI taxonomy): domain Eukaryota; kingdom Metazoa; phylum Chordata; class Mammalia; order Carnivora; family Phocidae; genus Phoca; species Phoca vitulina. The sequence goes on along the minus strand of NW_022589733.1, from coordinate 4,949,960 downwards.
TATTGCCAGAGGAAGACTTTGGTAAGGAGTCTTAGATGCTACCAGCAAGAAGTCTTCTGTAGGGATTGTGCGTGGGGATGTTAAATGGATGAAGCACCAACGGTATCTGTTATGGGTGAGCTTAGCAAGTAATTTACTTACTACTTCTTTTCGTATCCACATCAGAAATGCCTCTGTACTTTTGCTTAACCTGTAACCCCATTGTGGGGTGGCATCATTTCCCTCTGTCAATTTCTAGTTGTCACAGCTAGTGTAGCCTACCGCATAGCGGATAATCAACCATTTTTTTTTAAAGACTTTATTTATTGATTTCAGAGAGAGAGAGAGAGAGAGAGCATGGGGGGGGTCAGAGGGAGAGGGAGAAGCAGACTCTCCGCTGAACAGGGAGCCCCCCGACACAGGGCTTGGTCCCAGGACCCCGAGACCATGACCTGAGCCGAAGGCAGACCCTCAACTGACTGAGCCACCCAGGCGCCCCAAACATTATTTTTTAATAAGCAAGTCCCATATCAGTCAAGGTCCAGTCCAAATCTCTCTTCCTTCAAGAAACCCTCTCTAATCCCCCCTGTGGTCCCAGGACATTTTGTACATCAGTGAAATTTCTTATGCTCTTCATCTCTTCTTGTTGACAGCATGAGCTGTCTGTGCTGGCCCTGCCATCAACTTATCAGTAGAGGTCTGGGCAGCACCTGGGAGTAAGTTCAGCCCCACCCCACCCACCCCCAGGGCAGCCTGCAGCCAAAGGCTGAATGGTTTGAGGGTGAGAAAAGATGGTACCCCATAATGAGGTGCCACTTCACAGCCTCTAATATACCTATAATAAAAACCATAGACAATAACAAGTGTTGGCAAGGATGGGGAGAAACTGAGACCCTCCGACATTGCTGGTGAGCATATACAATGGGGTAGCCAGGGTGCAAAACAGTTCGGCAGTTTTTCAAAAACTTAGTCACTAACAAAACCAAATGATCCAGCAATCCCACGCCTATGATATAACTCAAGAGAAGACAATTGAAATAAAAACTTGTACATGTACATTCACAGAGGCACAAGACCCAAAAGGGTGGCAAAAAGTCCATCAGTCGATAAGTGGATAAATAAAATGGAGTATACCTATACAGTGGAATATTTATACTCAGCCTTATAAAGGGATGAGGGGCTGACATGCTACAATGTGGATGAACCTCGAAAATATATATTAAGTGAAAGAAGCCAGACACAAGACCATATATTGTATGAATCTATTTATATTAAATGTCCAGAATAGGCAAATTCATGGGACAGAAAGCAGATTAGTGGTTTCTAGGGGCTGAAGGGAAGGAGAATTGAAAGTGACTGGTAATAGGTACAGGATTTCCTTTAGAGGTGAAGAGAAATTTTGGGATTAGATAGTGGTAAAGATTGTACAACATTGTGAATGTACTTAATGCTACTAAAGTGTACACTTTAAAATAGTTAAAATGGTAAATTTTAGGGGCACCTGGGTGGCTCAGCTTGTTAAGTGCCTGCCTTTGGCTCAGGTCATGATCTCAAGGTCCTGGGATCGAGCCCTGTGATGGGCTCTGCGCTCAGTGGGTGGTCTGCTTCTCTCCCTCCTTCTGCCCCTCCCCCCACTCATGCTCTACTCTCTTTCTCTCTCTCAAATAAATAAATAAAATCCTTAAAAAAAAAAAAAATAAATTCCATGTTATGTGTATTTTACCACCATTTAAAAAAAGGGCTGAGATGTCTCTGTGGTGTAATGTGCGCTCCAGAGTGTCTCTCAGATCAGGCCGCCTTTAGATTTTACCTAGGACCACATCCTTGGTCACCATTTTCCTGTTTCTAATTCTGTCCCTCACTGCCTTACAGTTTTCACCTAAGAGCACACCCTCAGTACATCAAGGCCATCTTAATCCCTGTCTCTGGCTCTGCTTCTATGGAACTTGACCTAAAACAATGAATGAACTATTAATTAATTAAGCACGTAAATAAAAAAATTTTTTTAAAGATCTATTTATTTATTTTGAGAGAGAGAGCGTGGGGGAAGGGCAGAGGGGGAGAGAGAGAGAGAGAATCTCAAGCAGACTCCGTGCTGAGCATAGAGCCCAACGTGGGATAGATCCCAGGATGCCAGGATCATGATCTCAGTTGGATGCCTAACCGACTGAGCCACCCAGGGGGCCCCAGCATGGAAATAAAATATTTAAATGCCCAAGCCCTTACAGCTCGGGTTTGACTCCAAAGTCCACTCTCTAACCACCGTGCTGCTTTCTCTCATGAGTTCACCAAAGCAAATACCACCTTGTCAGACCGGGACTGTGGGGGCCAGACCGTGTTCCCTTACGGACCATGCCTCTGCCTCTTTTTGTGCCTTCTTTGAACTCCTGCACCTCAGACTAAATGGGGAGCCTGTATCAGTGATTATTTCCCTGCAACCTCAAGGCCTGTGTAATACTAAAAAAAAAAAAAAAAAGAGGAAAAGAAACATGAAAACAGCCCATCTCCTCAACCCTTCCATATAACAGAGAAGTTACTGTATGTGGGAAACCAGCTGTCCACACTGACATCATCAAAGAGTCTCCAAGCATATAGAAAGATTGTACTAACTCACTTGTTCTTGTAAAGACATTAATATTGTCCCATCACTAAGCAGCTGAAACCCCCAATAAATCGCCAGAGAAAGGCAAATTTGTAAATGCCTAAGTATAGTCATAATAATAGTATTATAATTTTTATTGGACATGCTCAGAACAGTGGATTATTTATAGCATCATGTGCAATGTTGAAAATTTCAGGACACGAATTATAAACTCTTTGAGTGTGGGAGAAGTTTATAGAAAGATAGAACAGTAGAAGTAAACTCTAACATGGGGGACATTATGGTAAGAACTTACTTGATCAAACTAGAAATCATTTTTAACCTACTGACAAGCAAGAAAGAAGATGAATAATTTTCCAGTAAACACAAGTAGTGGTCAAAAATAATCTGCTATGTTCCCATTCTTATTTTTTCTTTTAGCTAGATGTAAGAGAGAAGGTATCTTTGTCAGCTATTTAAGAAACAGCCCCAGGGGCCCCTGGGTGGCTCAGTCGGTTGAGTGACTGACTCTTGGTTTCAGCTCAGGTCATGATCTCAGGGTCATGGGATCGAGCCCTGTATCGCGTTCCAGGCTCAGCACTGGAGTCTGCTTGTCCCTCTCCCTCTGCTCACGTCACGTTCTCTCTCTCCCTCTCTCGCTCTCTCAAATAAATTAAATTCAATCTTTATAAAGGAAACAGACACAAAATCTCAATGGCATATAACAATAAGCTTTATTTCTTGCTGTGTACCTGTGGTTGCATTAGAGTTCAGCTCATCTTGTCTAAACCTAGCTAGGCTTGGCTCCGGGTAGCAAATCAGATACACTCCTGTGTTTATTACTGTCTTGGGGCAGCAGGTTCCCTGCCATCATAGCTGTGGTCGTAGTGCTAAAGAGCAAACCCACACACACGTGCACATTTCAAACCTCTGCATGTGTCCGACCTGCCAATGTCCCACTGGCCAAAGTAAATCCCATGGTCAAGTCCAAGGTCAAAGGGCAGAGACCCATCATGAGGACAAAGCAAGATTCTAGATATATTAACCTATTACAGAGAAAGGAAGAAGTGAGACGAATAGTTGAATCTGTCACAGAGGGTCTGAATTACCCAAATCGTTCTATAGTTTTTTCTGTAGACTCATAAATTTATATAGATACAGATATTTATATATACATGTAGAAATTTATATATACAGATACAGATATTTATATATACACAGAAACATATATATACACATATATATTTTTATATATACATATATATTAGCAGGAGTTTTTGCCTGCCCAGTTTCCCAATTCCTCCTCGCTACACTCTCTCTCTAATTCAGATGGGGCTGATCTCCCCCTTGCCTCTAGGAAAGAACACGAGACCCTAGGATTGGCCAATCAGAATAACTCATCCTCTTGCCAAATCTGATTGGTTCCAGAATGGTCATGTGACCTAAGACAAGCCTATAAAAGTCAAGCCCAGGGTTTTTGGTATAGCTGTTAGGAAAAACTTCTATGCGGGCGTAGCACGTTAAAGGTTGGTAACTATTTCCATCATACGTTACCTCAGAAGGGGCGTTTCTTTCGCCGTGCTCTGCCCAGTTTCTCAATGCTTCTTCATCTAAATACACATCACTTTCTGAGAGAAGCTTCAGCTTGTAACCACCAGCCTGGGCTTTGCCCTAACTGCCAATCCTTGCATAGTTAGCTCCATTCCTAAAGTCTTACCTCTTGAACTGAAAAGACAAATCATTTTGTTCAAAAACATCACCATCGTCCTAGCAACATTAGTTAACTTAACATGTTCTAATATTTTAAAGTGTCACCAGTTTAAACAGAAGCAAGGAATATTTTTACAAATTCACTAAGAACCAAGCAAAAAAAGAAATTCCAAAAAATAAATGCATGAATGTTGATATTATTAGTGTTTGAAAAACAAATATTGTAGGTAGGATAATATGAGATATGAGTAGATATAATTTACAAGGTTGATAAAAAGATTATTTTTCTGTAATCTACTTCCCTGCCTTTCCAATTAATAGTGAATTTATTATGGGTTCCTACGTGATGCTATGGAATGCCAAGTCTTTGGACTTAAAACCTCAGGGCAGATAAGCATTTTAGGTGATTTTAAAAAAGCACATTTAGAAGACGATGTTCTTGAAGGCCTGTGGGAAGAAATTCACACCATTCTTTACAATTTCATTACAGAAGATGAATAAATGTCTGTCAGATTAACTTTGCTGGGTCTCATAAATGGCAGGAAATGCAAGAACAAATGCAAATACCAAAGCACAATTTGTTTTCCTTCAGTCACTTGATAAGGAAGAGTTTGGTTTCTGCCATATGTAATACAGGCTCCCATCAAAAATCTCAGTTTCTGGATCCAGCTAATATAATATTCATCCGTAAGACATCTAGATGTGGAGGCGCCTGGGTGGCTCAGTCGGTTAAGCCTCTGACTCTTGATTTCAGCTCAGATCATGATCTCAGGGTCATAGGACTTAAGACTCTCTCTCCCTCTCCCCCTGCCCCTCCCCCCACCCTGCCCCCGTGCTCACTTTCTCTCTCTAAAATAAATAAGTAAATCTTAAAAAAAAAAAGACATTTAGATGTGAGTTCCCTGTACCTTTAGAGAAGAGGTAGAAGGTGAAAAAAAAGAAAAGCAGTGGGGACAACTCTCTACACCTGCCCTTGGCACTTTCTAACTCCATGCCCTAGTGGCATGACCCTGAAAGTCCAGCATCCAAAAACTGTCATTCTTTTTTTTTTGAAAATTTATTTATTATTAGTTTTATTATTATTATTTTTTTAGAGAAAGAGAGAGGGGGGAGGGACAGAGGGAGAGGGAAAGAGAGAATCTTAAGCAGGCTCCACGTCCAGCATGGATCCAGACTGGGGGGAGGCTGGGCGCTCTATTTCATGACCCTGAGATCATGACCTGAACCAAATTCAAGAGTTGGATGCTTAACCAACAGAGCCATCCAGGCACCTCCCAAAACTGCCATTCTAACACTGCTTCATCTCCATTCCAGCAGCCAAGCCTGTTACCCACATACAGGTGATTTAAGATTAATATAAGCATGATGACCACTGTTGTTTATCTTACTTATGTCAGTAGTAATGCTATGTAATAAACTCTCAGCTGATCTAAGCTACTGGGCTGTGGGTAGCTCTGCTCCATGAGTCTTTCATCCTCCCTTGAGACCATTGGCTGTCCCAGACATGTCCTTCTCATGGCATAGGTAGAGGTGAAAGGAAGCAAACAAAAAGGCCTGGGCCTCACACACCATCATTTCTCTCTCATTCTATTGACCAAAATGAGTCCTATAACCAAACCAAGAGCCAAAGGCAAGGAAATGTACTTCTCACCTTTCATGGAAGGAACTTCAAAGTTGCACAGCAAAGGGCATGCAGAGAGGGAAAGGTGAAGAATTGGAGCTACTAATTCAATCTATCACATTTATTATTTTTTTCATATTCATTAATATGTGTCTTTGTTTATTCAATTAATCAGTACTTCCTGAGCATCAGTCATGTCTTGGACACAGGGAATCCAAAAATGCAAGACAGACGAGATTCCTATCTTCATTGACCTCGAATTTTCATGAAAAGGATAAACAACAAACAGACAAATAAATTAATAAAATAATTACTATGAAGGAAAGAGTGAACGCTCTGATAAAGAATGATGGGATGATGGGAGAGGGAAGGAAGCTACTTTAGAAAAACTAGTCAAGGAAGCACATCCTCCCCCATTTATCTGCCTGATTCACACACATAGTCAAGTCATGAAAATCAAACTTTACTGCCTGCTGTATACCATTCTACTTGATGTCAGTTTGAAATATACTGATTAGCCCAAGAGAATTAAGAACAGTAAGAGCCCTTATAATTATCTGATGCTTTACATGTTACCGTGTGTTCCCCTAACTATTGCATCACTGAAATCTCACAGCATTCCTTGGCATTGGCAGGGTAGAAATGAGATAGCAAAACAGGGGTAGCATAGGACACTGTGATGCATGGAAGAAAGAGTGGTCCCAAGGGGACTGAAATTTACTCTCCACAAGAAAAGGAAAATTGTCAGAATGAAGTAAGGGATAGAAGAAAGATGGGGATTTTGTGGTTGGGCAAGACGTCTGAAAACTAATGACCCAAACACGTGGTTCTTGACATCTAGCTGCTCCTCCCACACGAAGCCTTCTGAGAGTACAAGGCAACATTGAGAAAAAATGGGAGAAGGATTTGCTAGTTTCATATATCAGCCCTTAATATCAAATTTTATGTTCTCCTTAAAAGACAATATAGTGATATCATTCAATTTCTCTTTTCAGTAAGATCTGCAAGGTGTGTGCAAAGGCAAGATAACTACTTAGTATAACAGAGCTGAAATTCTTGGGTAGAATGTAGAAGAAATAAGACAATATAGATAGAAATATGGAGTTTTTTTTCCAGATTAGAGAACACAGGCTCAGAGGAGTGAAATGATGGGCTCAAGGTTACCCAGAGCCTGGAACATGGCCCCATGCCTCTTCCTTCCAGTTGGTGAACTTCCATGCCACCAGAGATCCTAACTGAGGAATCAAGGCAGTCTATGTTTGGGGTTGAATACTCATTTGTTTTAAAATCAGAAGTGTTTTTATTTTTCCCCCTGGGAACTTTGTGTGTGGCTTCATTATTGTATTTTTAACATATTCAAATTACAGTTCCCTTTTTTGCTTTGCCCCCTAATAAGAGAAGACAGAATTCAACTGATATTGACTTTTACTAAGACAAATTCTAGATTTATTGACCTGAGAAATAAATATTAATAGAGGTTAAGTTGGGGTCAATTTTTACTCCAAGAGATGATAAATCTTGATATTTTTCCCATGGTTGCTTGGTCAATATGTTCCCCATGCCATCCATATGCTCCCCACCTCAGGTTCTCCTGAGGAAAAGGCCAGCTTGCAAGATGGATCCCAGCAAAGCAATACCCCCTCATCAGCACTCTGCTAGGCATTCAGGACACTCAAATCTCTTTTTCACCCAGCTGGTTATTGCAAGGCTTTGACCACTGCCCAGGTCACATCATGTGTCTAAGAAAATAATGACTTTCTTTGGTGTTTTGGCAATTATTTTTAGGGTCTACTTTTCATACACACACACACACACACACACACACACACAGTTCTCATTCTTTCCAGATCATCCACCACAGCTGTATAGAAATGTATAGAACACATGTAGGTAATCCTAGGATTTTACTTAAGGAAGGAGTTTCAGCTTGCTCATCCACAAAAACTCTGATGACAAAATTTTCTCCCTTACTCTCTCTGTCCACTCATTTCTGCTTTATTATTAAAAGGATGGTGATGAATATTTCATTTAACAAATATTGATTGCCAGGTAAATTTACTCCGAGGTCATACTTATGTATGCCAAGCACTATTTTAAAAGTTTTATATGTATAAACTCATTTATTACTCTCAACCACTGCACAAGGAAGGCATGATTATTATGCTGCATCATATCCATCAGATGAACAAACCGGGGCACTGAGAAGTTAAATAACTTGTCCAGGATCACACAGACAAGATCTAAACCCTGGCAATCAAGTTGCAAATCTGTGCTTGCCCCAACCACTTCCCATAGCATATCTTACAATACCAGGTGCTGAGAGTAAAGCAATGACTTAGTGTGTGTGCTCACTCTTACACAGGTACTTTTACACATTGAGAAATGAGGGGGGAGTTTTTCTAAAACCCAAAGTTATATCTATTATCTCTGGGTGATAGGAATTTAGGTCTTTTTCTTTTCTTCCCACAATTTTGTTTGTAAGGTAATACAGGTTGTCCAGAAAATCTGCCAATAATTATAAAGGAATAAGGAGGGTGAGTGTGTTAAATTTAAATGGCCATTAAGTCCAAGAGGCAGAGAGGAGCTACAGTTGTCCAAGGAACTGTAAGAAATGATGCTTCATGTAGAAGGAATCTAAAGCCAGAACAGAGAGTTTCCAGGATACAGTTCCATTATCAATTAGTAACATTTCTAAAGTTAGGAATGTATTCAGCTCAAGTAATGGAAAATCTGATCCAACAATGGCTTAAACAGAAGGTTGTCTATCTATCTATCTATCTATCTATCTATCTATCTATCTATCTATCTATATCTATCGTCTATCTATCATCTGTTTTTCCACAACAGGAGGTTCAGGGTAGGTGATAGCTTGTGTTGGTATAGAGGCTCAACAATACCGTCAACACTGATATCAGAAAACCAGTTTTTTTCTCTTCTTCTGAAGGTTTATCTTTTGCATGTCAACTTTTAGTTCTCATGCATCACAGGCTGGCTGCCTTGGCTCCCAACATCACATGCCGTCAACAATGTCAGCACATGGTATTGTTATTATTATTATTATTATTATTATTATTATTATTTTGGTCAACCACCCTGGTGGATATATGCTGATATTTCATTATGGTTTTAGTTTGCTTTTCTCTGATGTCCAGTACGATTATTGGTTATTTTATAAGCTCATTTGTGAATGCCTGTTCGGGTCTTTTGCCCATTTTATATTTTATTGAGTTGTCTTTTTCTTACTGATATGTGTGTGTTGTTTATTCATTCTGGATACAAATCCTCTGTTGAATATAATTTTGCCCTACCCACCCACACTACAAAAAGAAAAGGTATAAGGAAATGTAAATGTACTTATGCAAATGCTATTGTATACCTATCCAAATAAATTACCTCATTTCAATTAGGATCTAACAAAAAGCTTACATATTGAATAAACTTGAAACTTTTTTCAGTTTTTCAATTAGCAAATGCCTAATCGAGTAGGGGGAAATTTTCTCTTATTTTTGCTTTTGACAATCTTATAGTTTGTGACATATTTAAGAGGAAGTAAACTAACCTAAGAAGCTCTTAATTTATTAAGAAATGATATTTGTAAGTTGTACCATAAAAACTAATGTGCGATTTGTCCCAGCCTTGTATTTGGAATGATGCCTGATGCCAAGGATAATTCCCTCAATGGAAAGGAAGGGTATTCTACTATCTGGGACTTTCATTATGTTAATGCTGATTTTCTGTAGATTAAAATCTGGGACAATTCAAACAAGAGCTTGGGATTTCTTCTTCCATCTTTAACAATTTGACACTTTGAAGTTAAGTGTAGTTGAAGAGAAAATCTATGTGTGGCTGCTTTAACATTTAACCATGTACAGCAAATATTAGCAGAGATATGCCCACACTAATAAGGGTTGGATTTCTTTGTTTATTTCAAGCTAATTTATCTTCTGAATACTCACAATGGCATATTGTATGTACACTTTGTGTGGGCTCTCATCATCAGTCCATGGATTATAATCACAATGTATGAGAAATTAGGTACCATGTAAAATAATAATAATGCAACTTTATTTCTCTTCCTTTCTATCAGATTCACCTATACCACAGTATAGGGAAAGGGCCCAAACAACAACAAATCTTAACTAATCTGTGCTTAAATGGGAAGGTGGGAATGCTTTATCCAAGAATATGCAGAAGAGGATCTCTGAGGTCATTTTTTTTTTTTTTTCATTTTCTTCTGCATCATTAAAGGAAGCTCACGGTATGATTTAAGGCCGTTTAGTACATGTGTTTTATGAATTTCTTTTTTGTTTGTTTGTTTTGAAAATTGATTATAATGATATGGGAACTCACAGCTTGCCAAAATATTCAATGACAGCTATTTCCTGGGCATCTACCATATGCTTAAAATTGTGCTGGACAGAGTCAAGGATACAAGAAAAGTATATTTAGGGAGAGGGATGTCATTAACATTCTTAGAACAGTTGGAGAACGAAGTGGTAAGCTTTGACACAGACTCTGAGTGTGATTTCACACTTGGGGTTCAACAAAGAGAAAATCCCAGTGTGATAAAGCAAACTGGGAAAGGTGGCACTTAATCTGGGTCTTAAATCTGAGATCGATTTGGGATGAAAGACTAGAAAGAACAACATGAGCAAGAGCCCAAATTCGGTAGCTTAAAGAAGACAGAAATTCATTCTCTCACATAAAAACCTTTGGACCAATGAATTATCTGAAATTAAGGAAATTAAGGAGACAATCCCACTTACAGTATCATCAAAAAGAAAACAATACATAGGAATAAACAGCCAAGGAGGTAGAAACTTATACACTGAAAACATAACATCTACAAAAGAAAGTAAAGTAGGCACAGATAAGTGGGAAGACATCCCACCTTTCTGAGTTAGTGACTGAAGGGGGGGAAATCAGAGGGGACACGAACCATGAGACTATGGACTCTGAGAAACAAACTGAGGGTTCTAGAAGGGAGGGGGTGGGGGGATGTGTTAACCTGGTGATGGGTATTAAAGAGGGCACGTATTGAATGGAGCACTGGGTATTATACGCAAACAACGAATCATGGAACACTACATCAAAAACTAATGATGTGGAAAAAAAAAAAAAAACTAATGATGTGGGGCGCCTGGGTGGCTCAGTCATTAAGCATCTGCCTTTGGCTCAGGTCATGATCCCAGGGTCCTGGGATCAAGCCCCACATTGGGCTTCCTGCTCAGCCAGGAGCCTGCTTCTCCCTCTCTAGCCTGTGTTCCCTCTCTAGCTGTCTCTCTCTCTGTGTGTCAAATAAATAAATTAAATTAAATAAAAAACTAATGATGTAATATTTGGTGATTAACATAACATAATAAAATAAAATTTAAAAAAAAGTCTATACTGTCCCCAAATCATCTACAGATTCAGTGCAATCCTGATGAAAACCTCAACGGCATTTTTTACAGAAATAGAAAAAAATCCTAAAGTTCATATAGAACCACAAAAGGTCCCACATAGCCAAAGCAATTTTGAGTAAGAACGAAGCTGGAGGCACCATACTTCCTGATTTCAAAATATGTTACAAAGCTACAGTTATCAAAGTAGTGTGGTGCTGGCATAAAAACATGAATGTAGACTAACAGAACGGAATAGAGAGCCTGGAAATAAACCCACACACATATTGTCACCTGATCTTTGACCAGTATGCCAAGAATATACAATGGAGAAAGGATAGTCTCTATAATTAATGGCATAGGGAAAACTGGATATCCACAGGCAAAATAATGAAATACAACTCTTATCTCATACCATATACAAAAATAAACTCAACATGGATTAAAGACTTAAATGTCAGACTGAAACTGTAAAACTTCTAGAAGAAAACATAGGGAAAAATCTTGCTGACATTGGCCTTGGCAATGATTTCTTGGCTATGACACCAGAAGGAACAAAAGCAAAAATAAACAAGTGGGGCTTCATCAGACTAAAAAGCTTCTACACAGCAAAGGAAACAATCAAAACAAAACAAAACAAAATGAAAAGGCAGCCTACAGAATGGGAGAGAATATTTTCAAACCATGTATCTGATAAAAGGTTAATATCCAAAATATATAAGGAACTTCTCTAACTCAATGGTAAAAACAGATTAAAAAAAATTTTTAGGGGCTCCTGGGTGGCTCAGTCATTAAGCATCTGCCTTCGGCTCAGGTCATGATCCCAGGGTCCTGGGACTGAGCCCCGCATTGGGCTCCCTGCTCGGCAGGAAGCCTGCTTCTCCTTCTCCCGCTCCCCCTGCTTGTGTTCCCTCTCTTGCTATGTCTCTATCTATCAAATAAATAAATAAAATCTTAAAAAAAAACTTTTTTTTAGATGGCAAAGGAGCATTTCTCTGAAGAAGATATACAACTGGCCAACAAACATAAAAAGGTGCTCAGCATCACACATCATCAGGGAAATGCAAATCAAAACCACAATGAGATATCCCCTCACACCTATTAAGATGGCTTTTATTAAAAAAAAAAAGTTAAAACAAAGAAAAGAAAAAGGAAAAAAGATAGCATGTTGGTGAGGATGTGATAAAAAAGGAACGCTTCTACACAGTTGATGGAATGTGGATTGGCACAGCCGCTATGAAAAACAAGATGAAGTTTTTTCAAAAAATTGAAAATAGAACTACCATATAATCCAGCAATGTCACTTCTGGGTGTTGATCCAAAGAAATTGAAATCAGAATCTCAACGAGATATCTGCACTCCCATGTTCATTGCAGCATAATTCACAATAACCAAGACATGGAACAATCAAATTGTTCATTGACAGATGAGTAGACACAGAAAATGTGGTGGATATATATACAGTGGAATATTATTCAACCTTAAAAAAGAAGGAAATCCTGCCATTTGTGACAGCATAGCTAAACCTGGAGGACATTATGCTAAGTGAAATAAGCCAGACAATGAAAGACGACTTCTACACGATACAACTTACATGATGAATCAAAAATAGTCAAACTCACAGAAGCAGATTGTTGCCTGGTGGCTGCCAGAGGCTGGGGGGAGGGGAAACAGAAAGATAGCAGTCAAAGGGTACAAAGTTTCAATTATGCAAGATGAATAAGTGCTGAAGATCTACTGTGCAGGGTAGAACCCATCACTAACAATACTGTATTGTACACTTAAATATAATTGAGAGGGTAGAACTTATATTAAGTGTTCCTATCATAAAAAATAATAAATGAAGAAGGTTGGAGGAAACTTTTGGAGGTGATGGATAGTTTATGTCAGAAATTGTGGTAATGGTTTCATGGGTGTATACTTATCTCCAAACTCATCAAGTTGTGTACATAAATTATGCACAGCTTTTTATATGGAAAAAAAAAGATTTTAAATAATAAAGTAGGGCCAACGCAGCAACAAAATCTGAAGTAACTTTTGAATAACTTGGAAATATAAAATCTTCATCTTCAGCTGTATATTTTATGAAATATAAACACAGATGAAGTATATCCAGTGAAAATTTACTGTCCCAATTGAGAGACATTGTAAGCAAAAAAATCAACTGGATTTCAAAAGCTTAGTATAAGAAAAAGATTGTAGGGGTACCTGGCTGGCTTAGTCAGTAGAGCACATGACTCTTGGTCTTGGGGTTGTGAGTTTGAGCCCCATTTTGGACACAGAGTTTACTTAATAAAAAAAATTAAAAAAAGAAAAAGAATGTAAACTATCTCATTAATAACTTCTGAATATTTATTATTCAATCTTGATATATGTTTCAATAAAATATATTGTTTTATTTTTATATTATACTTATATAACATGAAATATATTATTAAAAGTTTCTTTTGGGGGGTTGCCTGGCTTGCTCAGTCAGTAGAGCATACGAGTCTTAATCCTGGGGTCATGAGTTCAAGCCCCATGTTGGGCATGGAGTCTGTTTAAAAAAAAAAAAACGCCCCCCCCAAAAAAAAACGTTCTTTTTTTTTAAATGTCCTCGGAGAACTGACCACCTGTGTATCTTGGGCGACTCTATTCCATGAGGTCATTCAGGGGTCCAGGTTTCTCCCACCTCGTTGCTCCACATTACCTTAGGGCAAAGCTTCTTCAAGAGTGGTCCCTGGGAATGCATTAGATACTCTGGGTGGTGAACCTGCCAGCTTTGGAGCTCCGATCCCAGAACACACTGCTCTTTAAGCTGGGGGGCGGAGAAGAGAACTGATATTTTTTCAGAAGCTGCCTGGTACAGTGGAAAAGGCATGGCTTGAAAACTTGTGTTTAAATTTCAACTCTGGGGATGCCTAGGTAGCTCAGTCAGTTAAGCCTCTGCCTTTGGCTCAGGTCATGATCCCAGGATCCTGGGATTGAGTCCCACATCGAGTTCCTTGCTTAGTGGGGAGCCTACTTCTCCCTCTGCCTGCCGCTCCCCCTGCTTGTGCTCTCTCTCTCTCTCTGACAAATAAATAAATAAAATCTTAAAAAAAAAAGTAAGTAAATAAATAAATTTCAACTCTGCCATTATACTATCCATGAGACCCACTGACATAGTTTTCTTATCAAATTATTATTCTCACCTCATATTTCAATTTGTTTTGCATTTCAAGTCAAGGAAGTAGCAGGATAAGGTTAAATATAGAATAAGAGCCTAACAAAAAGTTGCCACCTCACTGAATACCCACTAGGTGTCTTACTTACATTTTCCCCATAAATGTTAGCAATGGTACTGTCCTCTCTAGTATATGAGTGATAAACCCAAAGCTCAGAAGGGAAGTATCTTGTTCAAGTAGTGTAACAAGCAGGAAAAAAAACCCACGTCTGCCATGCTACAAATTGTACGTTTTCCCCATTATATTTTCACTTTACCCTCCTGTTTTGGAGTGAATGCCTATCACTGAGTCATGTTAAGTTTCCTATTTTGGCGTTTGACCATCAACTCAACAAAGCAGCTGAAGTCATTCCTCAAGTGTAATTTTCAGGGGCTTGGGGATCTGGAGCCTGAATCCCAGCTTCTCCACTTCAGGCGATGCCATCTGCCTCCAGCCTCTAGGAAGAGCTGACTATTTAAGACACGGAATTTCTTTGGAGACTTCGCACCTCCAAATCCCATACGCTTACCAACTTTCATTGATTTTTGACATCTCCAAAGGAAGTTTAAATGAAACTCTTAAGTCTCCAAATACAAATGAAGTTCAGATCTGTACCTAGTGCTGAGCCAAAGCAAACCTATTTATATTCCTGTAGCTTTATGCTAAATTCCAAATAATCTTGTAAGGGAAGTGATACCTTTTTAAGAAGCATTATTCGCTTTATACTCAGTGAGACCAGGAAGCTCATACGAACTTGCCCCTATTGATGAGCAACTCAGAATTCATACTCCATATTAATAGGTGCTGTCTTTATTTTATTCTCAGTGCCCCTTAATGTTCTAGAAAATATTCAGTAGTCACAACTTAATACAGAGTGTTCCTTCCCTTTTACTAGGTGTCAGCAGGGATCATATCATGAAAGGTCCCTTGATAGGATCCCAGCCCCACCCATGCCTTCACCCATTTATGGCAATCAGTAGTTTTCAGGAGAAAACTCATCACTTAAGCCTAAATGATGATGTCTGGGACTGGGCAAGGATCATTGGGGGAATGTCATGATTATTTTACAGTGTGTCTTGCATTTAATCTATTTCAAAAGCCCTGAGAATCACACTTATTTGTGTTTCAGGGTTCTAAGAGTGAGAAACTGATTCATACTCACTAAAACAAGTGAATGCAGTTGAGGTGCGCACCAGAATGCTAATTTGGTCCATGGAAATGTCACATATTTCTTCATTTATTTAACACACACATTGAATATCTGCCTCCCAACAGCCAGGCACCATGCTGGGTATGGGAGACACAGCAGAAAACAGAACAGACATTGTCATTACCTTCACGGAGTTGATATGCTTATGCAGGGACAGATATGAATCCAATAGTCCCATAAACAGGACTGTCACAATGACAATGTGCCATCTAGAGAGGGTTATGGTGTCAAGAAACCCTGAAATAGAGGGATATGGCCAGACCTGGCCAGTCACACAGGGCTTCCTTGAGGTAGTGAGCCTGAAGAGGGAGTAGAACTAACTCAGTAAAGACAAAGAAGGGAGAACATTCCAGGCTGAACACTATCTGATTGCAAATCCTACTTCTAAAAAATACTCAAAAACTTGGAAACAAAACAAAAAGCTGCTGGTCTTGTCAACATCATAATGGAGTACTGTCTAAAGGGCTCGCCTAAGGATTACTTAATTCTCTAGGGCAGGGCCAGCAAGCTTTTTCTGCAAAGGTCCAGATTGCAAATATATTTTAAGCTTTATTTTGAGACTGGGCCATATATAGTGTCTGTCACATATTCCTTCCTTTCCAACCCTTTAAAAATGTAAAAAAAAAAAAAAAAATCCTTAGCTCTCAAGCTGTACAAAAATAGGCTCTGAGCTGTTTTTGGCCTACAGGCCACGGTTTGCCAACCCCTATTCTGGGAGAATTTACCTTTGTTTGCCATAGTCTTTACTATTGATTAGGGCCCAGACTCTGGGAAGTTACAGTTAACTTGGAGGAGATATTTTTGTCTGCCAGAGATGCAAATGATTTCTGCTGGTAGAAAAAAAAAATAATCCCCAAATTATGGTTTTATTGCATTGGAGTCCATTAACCACTTTCGCATCCAAACTAACAGTCTTTTGCAAACATTCTTTTCCCAGTATCTAGAAATACTCTGTTTTTCAAATGCTCTCTGAACTAGCTTTACCATCTTGTTGGTTCCTTCGTTAATGAGTTTTGCACCTGCTCACTTTGTATTCGTATGGGAGTCTTGTTCATAACCTTTAAAAAATTATACTTTGACAGGCCCCATCTCAATAAGGAGGACTGTTTAGCACAAGGAACTGAAGAAGACCAGTGTGGCTGGAGCAAAGAGAGCCATGGGCACATTATACGGGTAAGAAACTCCATTGTTGGCATGTTGAGAAAGTTTGTCCTTAACTAGAGCATTAGAAGTCATTGAAGTATTCATTCTGCATGTGTGTTTATGTGTGTGTGTGTGTGTGTGTGTGTGTGTGTGTGTGTGTGTGTGTGTGTTGAGGGAGGTGGAGAGGTGTGTTGACAGTTCACATGATCATTTCAGCCAGAGTATAAAGAACAGATTGGAAGGCTCCAGGCTAGAGGTGAATTCAACTATTAGGATACTACTGCACTAGCCCAGGCCAGACATGGGGGCAGCTGTGGGGATGAGGAAAATGGTCAGATCTGAGAGGGCTCTGTTTCTGGAAGGTTCATAAGGGAGAGAGGCTGTCAAAAGTCCTTGGCCTTTCTTTCCATCTCATTGAGCTTTATGTGATCCAAATGTGTTTTGACTGGTGTACCATGCAAAGTCACCATCATGGAGATCAAGAACACTTGAAGTCCTGTGGACAGCTCATTCCTTCTCTGTTAATGTGTGTGTGTGTGCATATATATAGTGTGTGTGTGTGTGTGTGTGTGTGTGTGTGTAAGCTATGTGATAGAAGACCTCTTAGTGAGTAGAAGATGGGGGGCTTTTATGAATTTAATATTGATTGGCATCAGATTAAGATATCAGCTAGAGATTTTCAACTTGCAGTAATGATTGTCATTCCAGAGGAACTGAGAAGTCAAAATGCCCAGAGTCTTTCCCACAGTGTTTGTATGTCTCTGCAGCATTAAATTACAAGCTTTTTCAAGCTTCCACTGCTGATCAACCTTGCAGGAGTAACATGCTGTTTCTTTACATGTGTTAACATCCCCCTTTGGGTCACAATCTCATTCTGCTATTCTGGAAGCTTTTTGTCTCTCTCAGTTGACTTTGCCTATGTCTGCTCTGGTTTTAGAGGATCCTTTCTTTCTTTTCAGATCCTTGGGGTCACCTAACCATCGCCCCCAAGTACTGTAACATTTATTTCTAAGACTGTTCAAACTTACACGGCCATCAGATCAGGCTGTGTACCCCATGCAAAATATCTTTAGCAAATGATGGTATGCCTCTAGTAGATAAAGCATATTTTAATGAATGAAGAAGTTAGTATTTCATAAACCCAAGAAAAGTGTAAACTGGCTTCCACTACCAACAGTTTAAAATCAATTTGGAGGCATTTGGAAAGCATTTTAAAGAGCAACTAGACATCAATAAAATTTAATTAATTGGTTCTATGGATGCACATGTAAATTGGGTGTTAATTATGCTAGCAATGCTCTTCCATTAAAAATTAAGCTCATGATTAGTAACTGAGAAAAACAAGCCATCATTCTATAAACAAGTCTCATTCCCTTGTATTTGAACCCAACCTTTTGGTAATTAAATCATAACTCTACATTTACTCAGATGAATCTGAGCCCTGATGGATGACTGGTGAGTTAGCCAAGGGATCCTCACTTGGCTGTTCCATAAAAACAATTGATAACCATAGAGATAAGTTATGTGCTGTTGAGCTGCCCTTTAATACAGAACTATTGAATTATCGAAAGTTCTTTCCTATCTAATTGACACCAAACAAAGGCGCCTTTGACAATTGCAAGAGATATAGTGACGATTTAGTGCTCATTTCGGAGCTGATGACATTTGAAGATGGAAGGCCTGGAACAAGAGGTTACAAACTGGAGAATCTGAGTCCTTTCCCCTCCCTTCTCCCCTCCCCCCACCCCAAGATAACAGTCTTGCATTTGCCGATAAAAATGCAGAGAGTTCTATTTAAAGATATACTGTAGCTAAACTAGCACCCTTTGGGCTTCCCCAATTAATTTTTCTGGACTCCTTGGGAGTCAACATTTAACCTGGATCCAGAGCTAGGATCAAGTCCAGTGGACTTCTCTTAATGGACAGAGTTAGAGTTATATTTCAGAACCCGAAATGGAATAAAATACTTGAAACACTTTACCCCCACCACTTGGTTTTCTTTTTCCCAGTTGATTTTTCCAAGGGAAATTGAGTCCATATGCTTCTGATCCACCTTTTCAAGGACCATCAAGATACTGTTTTATTAGAGCTACTTGATGGGGCATTTTATCTATTTCAATGAGCCCTTTGATGTCCCTTTCCTTAGTCATGGAAAACTGGGTTTGCAGAAAAGACAGGAATACCCTCTCATTCCCCACGCCCAACACGAAAAAAAAAAAAATGGAAATGCTTCCAAGCCACAGAAAACCTAGGGCAACTGTTCAGAAGTTTTCCTAACGGACTCGATTACAATGTCTTGATAAGAAAAAGAGACAGGAGAAGGGCTTTAGCCATGGGGTGCTGCTTTAGGTTCCTTTTTAAGAGGATGTCCCCATTTTCATTTGAGGCTGGGCTCTTCAGTCTATTTCTCCTTTCCAGAATGTTACGGTGGAGAGTCAGATGGTGGGGGAGAAATTCACATGCATAGGAAAATATTTAAGGAAGGAAGAAACAGTTACATCCGGGTGATTTTGAACTTCTGCTTCTCACTATATTTTATTTCTGGAGGCCTTCCATGAGACCCCAGCAGACCTTTTCTCTTGTTGGATTTTGAGGGCACTCAGAAACCCTGGAGCCCATGCAAAATTAAACCTCGGCCATCACTTCATTATATAACAGGTGTAGAAACCTATCCGCGCTGCTGGGTCAAAACACATGCTTGAGGATGTACATGTATGTATGTATGCAGACACACTGCTCCAAAAGAGAGCCTTCTAATGGACAGCCAGTCCTCATGAATGGAGAGGAAGAAAAGCCTGTGTTGGGACCTCTAGCCCATCGCAGAGTTCCTCCGCACAGACTTTCTTCTCCTGCTCATGGAAATTCTGTTGACCCCGCAGCTTAGAGAAATGAGGAGTGAGAGTCACAGAAAAAGCTTTCTGTAAGTGTTGAGCTTTCCCGAGATGTAAAGACTATTTGCCGCTTCTTCTCTTAGCCCAAGTCTATTGTGCGAGCGCCTCCTGTGGGGCCCAGTTTTGTGCTGATTGCTGAGAGGCGTGGGGAACGAGAGACACTGGTTTCATCTTCCATCTGTGTGAGTGTAGGGGACAACCAGTTGAGTGATTAATCCCATAACAGTCAGAAGATTGTCTGGGGGAAGGTGTTTTGGCAAAATTGTGAAAATTTATACAAATGAAGGGTCATGATCACTCAATGGTGAAAAAAAATGTTAAAAAAAAAAAAAGACCAGTAGATTAACGTGAAAATGTTATGAAAGCAGAGCCATTGGGAGCATAAGAAGAGTGAGGTGCCTGGGGCATGCTGTTTAAGGAGGCACCCCTCACAGGCATCCACCGTGCACTTGCAGGAATCTGGGAGGGAGCGCCTCCCTAAATTTTGTACCCTGGTGCCTCACTCTCTTCACCCTAGTCCCATCCCTCCACTTGAACTATGACTCTTTGGCGTTTTCCAACTCCTCCCTAAAAGGACAAGATCAGCCCCTCCTCCACTGAAAG
Source organism: Phoca vitulina (assembly GCF_004348235.1). Taxonomy (NCBI): domain Eukaryota; kingdom Metazoa; phylum Chordata; class Mammalia; order Carnivora; family Phocidae; genus Phoca; species Phoca vitulina. The sequence continues at coordinate 4,929,656 of NW_022589733.1, read as the reverse complement.
TAGGAATTGCATTGCTTGGTCATAGCAGACGCTGGCTAGTTATTCACCAAACTGTTTCCTTTGTCCTCCCAGGCGCCCAGCTAGATGGTTTCCCAGCCTCCTTTGCAGTTTGATGCAGCCCTAGTGAGTGACTGAGCTCCAGCCAACGGAAAGGGAGCAGAAGGGAGTATGCCACACTTCCCTTTCTGGCCCATAAAACTCATTTCTGAACACTTTCATTCTTGTCCCCTTCACCCATACATGGAAAGGACTCCAAGGATACAGGGAAGGAGGGAGCCTGGAGAGGGAAGGGGTCCGGGCCCCTGAGTGGCTGGGTGGGGGAGAGCCCTGCCCCCAGCCCCACCCTCCTGGGACTGTGACATAAGCAAGATATCTACAATTATGTCTTAAGCCACAGGTATTGGGGGATAAGTCGGTATGTAGCAGTTAGTCTGTCCTGACTGGCATTGTATATGACCGTGGACTAAATCTATAGCTTAACACGGGAAATCTGGTTTTTCCAATGAGAACCAGCCTGACTTACTGTAGGCAGTGTAGACATTTCTGCATCATGTGATTTCAGGGGTCTAAGAAATCCTTCTTGTGTCCCAAGCATCTCCCCAAGTTGACTGCCACACTGACTGAGACCCTGTAATCAGAGTTGTCACTTTGGAGTAAGGAATGGTGGCGATGAAAACACCTTGCCTTCCTCTTGGGGATTTAGGGAAGGTTAAGCAATATGACGAGCTGACATGCAGGAAGCATAGGAAGTGACATAGGAAGTATACTTGGGGAGGGGCACGTTGTCAACCGTTCCATCTAAGTTAACATATCTGCTCATTTTCCTACAGATGAGAGGTGTGCCTGCTGATGGCGGCTGTTCATGGAACCAGGGAGGCCCAAGGCTAGCAAAAGAGGAGGTCGAAGCGCTTTCTATGCACGAGGCTCTCCACATGCATAATCTCATTGATTCTCACACCACTCTTAGGAGGTCAGAGCAACTGTCGCCCACTTCAACAGTTGAAGAAACCGAGGCTTGGGAGAAGTTCAAGTTAACTTTCCCAAATAATGCCCGATCCAGGATTTAAACCCTGGATTTGAATCCAGAGCCTACCTCTTACCCACCATGAGATGCTGAGTCATGACCTTCAGCTACTTAGGAGAGGGGGCTAGAGAAGTGAGTGGAGAAGTGGGGAAAAGGAAGGTCATCTGGAAGGGAGAAGGTGAAATAATATATGTGACAAGCCAGACAGGACCCAGAGGAAACAATCAGAGCAGCAAAGAATGTCGCTCGGTCCTATGGTGTTGTGTTGGTTTCTGGGCAGCCCCTCTGCTGATCAGAGTCTCTCCCTTCCTCAAGTCAGGTGCCTTGAACCATGGAGGGTGACCATGGGTCTCCCCCATCCACCTGTTTCCTCTGGAGCTTGGCGTGTGGTTCCACCTGCTTCCCAGGGCCCGGGATGCTCTGCCTCCCGCTGGGGCTCCCAGTTCACTTCGGGTAGACTTAGAGCAGAGGGATGTCAATTTTGCTTGAACTGCTCAATCACTGCTGACATTTCGTTAACCGCCCTATGAACTTCTCCAGCCTGAAGAAGCAGCAACTTGTGCCCTTGAAAACCGAACAGAAAACAACCGTATTGATTTTCTACTATCAACAAGAAAAAGACGATTGCTCTTTGCCGAGAATGTTCATAATGCATTTCACACCGCTTAGTCCTGAAGTCCACCTCCTCCTGATAGAGTGCTGTGCCTCTGTAACCCCCTGCTGCTCTGGATGCTGCTAGAATTAACCCTGAAATGCACGCCCCATCTCGAGGCCTCCCGGGCCCTAGACAGCAATGAGTGTGAATTGTGTGCCTGACCAGACAACCTGTTCACTTTGGGAGTTGTAATCCCTTAGAAGTCACAAAGGAGGGGTGCCTGGGTGGCTCAGTCGGTTAAGTGTCTGCCTTCTGCTCGGATCATGATCTCAGGGTTCTGTGATGGAGCCCCGCATCGGGCTCCCTGCTCAGTGGGGATTCTGCTTCTCCCTCTCCCACTCCTGCTGCTGCTCCCCCTGCTCGTGCTCTCTCTTGCTCTCTCTCAAATAAGTAAAATCTTAAAAAAAAAAAAAGAAAGAAATCACAAAGGAACTCAGGTCTGGGGTGGAGGTTGGGGGTGGGATGGGTCAAGGTTGATGGGCTATAGGAATCTTTTAGAGTAAAATCATCTTTCAAAGGAGCACACTGTTTCACTCTATTCAAAACACTTTTAATGTCCGTATGGGTGTCTGGAGATTTGTAAGCATGTGCATACACTGGCCAAACTGATGCAAGAATTAGATCATTACTTAGTAAATTTTACCATGCATGCAAAAATTATGGAATTCTGGTATAAACAAGGCCTGAGATTTCATTTGTCAATTACGATCCCAATTAGCAGACCTTTAAATTTTTTTTTCCATCCTGTGTTGTATCTCAAACCTGTTGGAATAGCTCTATTTCTAATATTTCCCACACACCAAAAAGGAGGTGTGAGGAATCAAAAACAGATACAAGAACCTTGAAAAAGGAAACCTGACCCTCTGGAACAACCATAGTGTCAAAATCAGTCAATATTTATGCCTAGCAACCTTGACAATATCCTTTTAATTAAAATCAATGGAGAAATAAAACACGCATTAAAATGCACTTGGGATCACTCACCTCATGAGGCAGGAAAGACTCCAGTCCTATGCGCAGGGCGATTATGACAGGACACATGTCCCTCTGTGCGGGTGTTTGCTCCCAGATCTCCTTCAGTGATCACTTTCATTCATTGCTACCGATTTTGGCTTTTTTCCTTTTCATTCGGAACAACTTTCTTGACACATGTATTTTTTAAAAAATGATTCTTAAAAAGTCAGATAACCTAGATTCATCAGGTCGAACTATAACCTAGATTTGATGGGGACATTGAACTCCAAGGAAGCGACTACAGGGATTAAGAGATTGGTCTCCCTGGGGCAGCTTTGCCTCTAACCAGCCGATGAGCGTGAGAGGGTCATCTTTGGATCTCAGCTATGCCTTCTGTAAAATGAGATGATTAGACTCGGTTCTAAAAGATCCTTTCCAGCTCCCCCTATGAATATTCCATTAGACCAATGTGCTAAAAATAATGCAAATACTGTTCACTGAACACTTCCCCTGTAATGCGCTTTTATTTCATCGTTACCACAAACCTGATACAGTTTCCACTATTATTTCCATTGTATGGATGAAGGAACTTGAAGTTGGAAGGATGGAGTCACTCCCCAACGTCACCCAGCTAGTTAAGGGCATAAGCTGAGGGCTTCCAGTGTCATGTACTTCACCTTTGTCCCATGTCATCCCCTTGAGTCTATGGAAAGCAGAAGGGGCTCAGGTCTGAGAGAGGTCACTACTTTCCCTCCACAGAGTTTGAGGAGTCTTACTGCACCATCCACCCAGCCAGCGGATTTCTCTAGAACTCACCCAGCTGGGGTCGATCCACCGAACCTTAGACCACTTGCATTGTCTAAGTCCACCAAGCCAGTATCCCCTTCCTGCACATCCATATCTGATTTCAAAGGCTCCCATGCAGGCTTAACAATGACGGGTTAAGCTGGCCCAAGAAGAGAAGGCAATTTAACACTGTCCTCTCTGGCCCGGCCAGGCAGATTAAACACCAGATATTAGTGCTTTATAAAACCTGAGCGTCACAGGGGTAGTTTTGTTTGTTTGCTTTTCTCATGTGGCTTGGCTCTTCTCAGATTGCAGATAGCTGCCTCTCTGGGCCTTGTGGGGTGACCGTCATGTTGTTAAAAGCTTCCCTTGCTTATCTTACTTCCTAATCTCCAAAGAGGGATTTGAGAGCCCTCAGCCCTGGTTTTTCCTCTCCAAGGACCTGCTAGTGCTGGACTAATTAATGGAAAGGACCCGGAGATAAGTTCCTTCAAAAATTATGGAATGTCCTAATCAGACGGGCAAGCAAAGGCTTGACATCTGGGTCACGGGGTCACCCTCCAATAATACGATGAATTCAACTATTACTGTCATTGTTTGTTACTCCGAAAGGGTGATAAGAGAGGTTAAAGTAGACCCTGAAGGGCAAGGGGACGCCGTGTTTCTGTTATGGAGGTGATCAGTAAAAGAACATTCTTCATGTGTTCTCAAAGTGCTCAAAACCCAACTGTGCTTGTAAAGAGTTCTTACCTTGTCAGTTTCCATTACTGAAAAACTTCTCACCAGTTCTCTGCCGTGTGTTTTCCTGTCGCTGGCTCTCTTCCTGAGCCTTCCTCTCTGCCTCCATCAAATTCCCGGCTCTTCCCCCACCTACTAGGCAGCCTTCACTCCCCAAAATTCCTGTTCATTTTTTTGAAGTGCTTATTTTGATTCCAAAATATTTGAATTATTTAATTCCAAAATATTTATAACATTTGGAAATGTTTTCCTTCAGAGAGGATGGAGTAGACATGGTTTTCTCTATCCCTCCTGCTAAGTACAACTAAAAAACCCTCAGGCATTATATATAAAACCAATGTAAGCAGAGCGTAAAAGATAGAGAGAGGAAGGCAGACCGGCTGGAGACTTTGAGACCCAAGAAACAACATGGCGGTGAGTTCCGCGGGCTTTCTTTTTGCCTCATAAATCCCAGGCCCGAAGCTGAAGAAACTGGCATGCTGGAATAATCGATGGGTACAGATGAAACAAACTTGCTCTCTCTAGCCAAGGGACCAGGAAAGGGGTAGCCTGCAAGACAGAAAAAACTTTAGACAATAACCACTCTGCTCCAACGAAACACCACAGAAGAAACAGTGGTCCCACCCCACCCACACCAAGCAAGGCCAAGTGGGGAACTTAGGTAGCTGGAATGAGGTACCCCAACACTCCTGCAAGGGTGATGTCAGAGTTAATATGTAGGGAGCTAGAACTTTCATCCTTGCCGGATGGTAAAGAGCAACCCCCTCCGGGCCCCACCTCAACGTCAGTGAGGACCACACAGAGAACCTGCACTCATATCCTTATTCAGCAGTGATAAGGCATTCTTTCCACACACACACACACCCACCAGGATGCTATCCAAAGAGCCCTAACAAAGAGTCAGGACATTCACCACTGCACGGCCGTAACAAAGCCAACTTGTTCTGCTGTGATGTCAGTAGGAAGTATGCAGGACATAGTAACAAGGCACTCCTACCCTCCCAGGCATACAGGTATCAGTGAAGATCTAGTGGGGTCTGGTGGTCTGCAACTCCCATTCCCACCCAGCAAGAAGGAGGAGTCCCCTTCCACACACGCACTCAGAGGTCGATGGAGGCCAAGTGGAAAACCTGCCCTTCTACTCCCACCTGCCAATAACAAGCCAGAATCCTGCCTACTGCCAGAGCAATGCCAGAGGGAATTGGATAAAACAGAAGATTTAAATATTATCCAGAGTCTTCTAACATAATGCCCCAAATGTCTAGGTTTTAATAAAAAATGACTCATCATACCAAAGAGCAGGAAGATCTCAAGCCGAATGAAAAAAGCCCATCAAAAGATGACAACACCAAGATAACCTGACCAAGTTTTTTTTTTAAAGATTTATTCATTTATTTTAGAGAGAGAGAATGAGAAAGAGGGTTAAGCAAGTGGGAGGAGGGGCAGAGGGAGAGAGAGAATCCCAAGCAGCCTCCTGGCTGAGTGCAGAGCCCGATGCAGGGCTCAATCCCACGACCCCGAGATCATGACCTGAGCTGAAACCAAGAGTCCGACGCTTCACTGACTGAGCCACCCAGGTGCCCCAACCTGAAAAAGATTTTAAAGCAGACGAGATAAAAATGTTTTAACAAACAATTATGAACATACTTGAAACAAAAGTTTTAAAATAATATCAAAGAAATAAGAAAATCAAGACTGTCCCCACTTCCGATGCCAACTGCAAACCCAGATTGTCACCTGCACTTCTGACCAAGGCTACAAATCAGAAGTGCCCACGACTCCCTCCTCGGGTTTGATTAACTTGCTAGAGCAGCTCACAGAACTCAGGAAAACAGTTCACGTCCATTTACTAGTTTATCATAAAAGGATATGAGAAAGGATTCAGATGGACATCCAGATGGAAGAGACCCACAGGGCAAGGTTTGCGGGAAGGGGCGCAGAGCTTCCATGCCCTTCTTACAACTGAATGTGAATCCATACTCATTTCAAAACAAAACAAAACAAAACATAATTTAAAAAAAGTTTGGAAAAGAATATGACAGACTCCAGTGTATTTGCTACCCCAATTTTATAATTCTTAATAATTTTTTTTTGCTTCAGATCTCTTTTTTTAAAGGAAATAAAACAATAGAGCTATACTTAAAGCAGATTTAGCCCATTTCCCTCCAGACCTGAGCACAGCACTGAGATTATCTGTGTGTATTCTGATACATTTATCTTATAAATATTACCATAGCAACAAATAATACTGTTTCATATGCTTGTCCAAAGATGGCATAGATGTCTTCCTACTGGACCATGCAACACATATCATTTTACGAATTGCTTTTTGCTCTCAACCCTAAGTTTTTTATATTTAACCATGTTAATGCATGAGGATCTAGGGTTTTTATTTTTGCTTTGATTATGCTGTAAAGATGATAGTAAATCATACGTAACACTATTTACATATTTACACTATGCTACTTGCTTTCTGTACTTAACCCACTGATCCTCATTAAGATATGCCCTATACATTTATTGTTCCCATTTTACAGAGGAGAAAAGTAAGGCAGAGAACACCAAAGTACTTGTCCTTGGCTGTAAGTAAATACTTAGTAGAGTCTAAATTTGAACCAGAGCCTGTGCTTCCATGGTATAAACACAACTGCTATATATATCTAGGACACTGTTGATAGTGGGCATTTAAATTGTTCTCCATCTTTTACTGTGGCTATGAATATTCTAGTTGTCTCCTTGTGCATATGTATGAATCTCCGTAAGATATGTGCCAACACGTGCCAACACGTGGAACTGCTGGGTTGTAGTATGTACTCATCTTCAGCTTCAGTGGCTATTGCCAACTTGCTAAATAATGTGGAACAATTCCCATCGGTGGTGTTTAAGCGTTCTTGTTCCTCCATACACTCACCAATGCTTGGTATTGTCAGACGGTGTTCTGGAAGATGTGTGCATCTGATAACAAACATACAAATGTTTTGGGGATATAGCGAGTGCCAAATAACATGCATGCTGGATCCAAGAGTACCTCTCTCTTTTCTTTTAGATTGTATTTATTTATTTGAGAGAGCACAAGTGCGCACACACAAGTGTGGGGAGGGGCAGAGAGAGAATCCCAAGCAGACTCCCCGCTGAGCTCAGAGCCCGACTTGGGGCTCCATCCCAGGACCCGGGGTTCACGACCTGAGCCAAAGTCGATGCTTAACCAACTGAGCCACCCAGACACCCCAAAGAGCATCTCTTGATCCCGACCAAAGGGCAACACTCAGATGTAGCAACTGCCAAAGGGACACATGATAGCTGCTAGAAGTTCTGAAGACATCTCAGGCTAATTTCACCTACGCAGAAGCCCTGCCAGGATCACCCACAAAAATGAAATGAACAGCTACTTTGATTGTGCCATCTGATGAGATGGACCAAAAAAAAAAAAAAAAAAAAGAAGGTACCTGGCTTGCTGTTATCAAAGAGCCTTGAGACAAAACCTCTGAATGATCTGTGTGCATTTAGAACAAACTTTGTTCCAGCATGGTCTGGAAGCATGGTGAACGTAAGCACGCATGCTGGGGAAGCCCTGAGCCAGAGCTGGTGGGTTTTCTAGACACACCTTCCCTTGTCCCCACTCCTCCTCATCCCAAATGGTGTCAAGGCTAAGAAGAGGCCCCATTTCCCAGCATTGCTACACCAGGAGGCGATGGACAAGTCACAGACGCACAATCTTTCAGCCTCCATTTCCAGAACTTGAAACCCATATTCGCCTTTCTATAATATTAAAAAGAGGAAAAGCATTTTGCGTGAAAACATGTTTTAACTGTATTTGTAACACTCAATAAATAAATTACAGGTTTTATATCATTCAGAGAGAGCTGCCAGTGATTTATTCAGTTATTAACTTCGCACGCTTGGGAGAATGAATTAAATGCCGGCCCCGTATTGAAGGCTTGGGGATTATTCAGCCAGAAGAGGCTACTGAAAAGTTTGGACAGCTCTGTAGGCATTTCAGGATAAGCAAGAACAGTTTGGTAGAAGCCACGGAGGGCAGATGATTCTGTCCCGTCCATTTACAGCGACTTATAAATTCCATAAAAAGGACATGAATTATGCATTATTGGGTTTACATAAGGTCACCCAGTGAACTTTGACCCCTCTCTTTTCTCATTTGGCTCAATTATTAGATGAAATGACAGATTTGATCTCTTTTCAAATTGTATTAGAGAGGGTCTCTTTATTTCACCCTCTAGCAGCAATCAGCTGACAGGACTAGGCAAGTGCATTAATTATGATTGATTTAGAGTGTCTATAGGGTGATTATTTCCAGAATTCTACTCCTGAGCCAAAACCTTTTGACCTATTTCAGGCCACACAGCAAATTAATCCATAAGAAGATTTAAGGGCAGACTGTTCAGGACAGCAGTTTTCCTCTTGTATTTGCAATCAAAACATTTAAGACACTCCGGGCAATCCAGAGGGATTGAATTACTAGAACACTCCATGGTGAAGACATTTAACAACCTGACAACTCAGTTGAAAAACATCTTGTGCATAATAACCAAAAATGGCTCTGAATTAGCCCCCCAAAGAGGGAAAGACTCCTAACTCTCTCTGCTCTCAGCTAATGGGATAGCACAGAAAAAAAAATCTTTTTATGAGTTTGTAAATTTGTCACAATTGGAGATTCAGAATAACATGTCTGTTGTTGGGACATTCAATCTCCCTCTCGTCTTTCCAGTGGATTAAAAATGACAGTACTAATTAAAGAAGTAAAAAAAAGAAACCACTGTCAGTTGCAATGTATAGGCTTGAATTATAATAAGGTTCAGATGAGGAGGAGAAAGAAAAGTTGGGGAGGTATCATCATTAGGGATTTCTTTCTAAGTATGGAAAAGCATCCTGCAGATAAATTGTATTTAAAAAGAGGGTGTTCAAAAAAAAAAAGAGAGAGAGGATGTTTAACCAAAATTGTCATGTCTGAGTTATTAGATCCCAGTAAGGATTAAAGGGGAGATTCATCTAGAATTGATGCCAGCAGATCAATTAACTCAGTCCTATTACCTGCCATCCAATGTCCCCAAATGGTAAAGAAGAAGGAGTTTAGGCAAGGACTGAGTGAATGCTGTCTGCATCACTTGCAAACTGTGTGACCTAGGGCAAGTGACTTGACCTCTCTGATCTCTGCTTTTTTTTTTTTTTTGGTGGGGGGGTTGGGGGAGGGGGGTTGCAAATAATACCTATCTCACTGCAGAGTTGTAGTGGGATTAGAGACCATATGTGTTTAGAGAAACAAAAACATTTTATTGCTGTTATTTATAATTCTCCTTTGTCATGTGTGGAGGCAGGTCATGAGGACTGAAGAATCTTTTGTTTGCTGGTCTCAAACACAATTTCTAGCCTCACCTGAAAATAGCAGTAAGTGATTCAGCGTAAGAAAAGAGGACAGATAAGCTCAGAAGAGGAGGCTCAGAGTCAGGGGTCTCAGAGGCTCACCATCACTTGAAGGAGCAGGAGAGAAACCCGGTGCCCAGTGGGCGGAAGGAGTAAGACGGAGGAAACGAGGGGCTTGGGAAGACTTCTCAGAGAAAGACTGGGCACATGGTGATAAAACCAGCTCCTTCTGCTTCCATTTCAAGATCTTCAGTAAACTGTGCGATGCTCACTGATACTCTGGTGGGAGTGGGCTTTTCCAGACGAATGAGGCGTTCTTCAGGTCCAGCAAGGAATGGAGCCTTGGAAGCTGTGGCGGATGACGCCTCCCATATGGGCTCTGTGTTTCAGGTTCTGACCTCCTTAATCAGGGATGCTACCACGACCATTATCACAGTTCTGTAGCTTTTATTCTTCTCAAAAAAGATCCAGAGGAAGTATCTCATGTTGAGACCATAAAAAGCTAAGACTGGGCTACTTGTGGGTCCGGGACGGGGTTCATGTCACTTCTCTTGGACTTCAGATCCCCACTTGGAAATGTGGGATTATAACTAAAAAGCAATTGGACTCCTTTCAGCTCTCAGCTGTACAGTTCTATGTCCCTAGGAGAAGTTCTCATATTTACAGAGGAAGCTCTCAGTTGTTTTAGTTGTCTTCAGGGACCAAGCACATTAGCACAAATGAAGGAAGTAAGCCAGATGCCAAACAAAGGGGAATAGTACAGATTGTGGCAAACTACACAACATCTGAGTTGCCTAGAAGTGCTAAAATTTAGTTTCTTATAAAAACATTGTGCAGGCCAAATTCTGCCCCCTGGGACCCAAATTTTGATCTTTGGCCCAAGAGGCCCAGGATGGGGCGTTCAAAACTCAGTCGATTCTTTTGACCCTGCCGTTCAGCCCATGTTCTCCTCCATAACACTGACTTATAAAGACCAAGCCAGCAGATGCATTTGCTTCTTGAGAAATCAGTTATATTAAATAGCAATTGTGGAACAGCCAAGCTGTCATTATCCTGAGGTCTGGTCATCAGTTATAAAGCTAATAAGTACCAAGCAGCACATCAGTGGTGGTTCTCAGGCTCACTCATATAGTTCTCAGATGATTACATAAATGGGAATGCATGTGGCTTAATGAAAGCTTAAAAAATAATCCAAACAAGCACATGGTTGACTTTGCCGAACAGCCAGCATGACTTAGAAAAGCCTGGAGATTGGGGGAGGAGACAACACACACTTCAAAATTCGGAAATATCAGCCCCCACCTCCAGGAGGCTGATGTAGGCTTAATTCTGGTTGTTGTCTAAAGTGAGTTAAAGTTTGCCTGGCCTTGCAAGGTGGTAGACGATGACTCACCCATTGTTACCATTTGGATGTGAGACCAAATGAAGAATATCCAAATAAATACGAGAAGGCAAGAGCCAGTACTAATAGGATCTTGGGCATGAGAAGGCTTAAAAAGCTCCCATCGTTCTAGGAAAGAGTTAGAGCCACCATTAATAAGCCAAAGGGACTATTTTCTTGGGTAGCTACCCTCAGCAGAGTCATTTGCAAGACATGCTGAGGAGGCAGAGATGAAGGGAAAAAGAGATTTCTACCCTGAGGGGGTGAAAAGGATGGTGAGAAGCAACGCAAAGTGACAGTGCTTCTGGGCAAACCCAGGTCAGAGAAGTGACCCCAGTTTCAATAGGATGCAGTCAGAGGAAGACTGCAAGAAGTCTAAGAACTCAGCTCTTGAGGAAAGGGGTGAAGGAAGTAGAGACTCTTTGAGTTGGGATTACCCCTTTGGGTTGGGATTACCCCTTTGGGTTCAGTTTACCCCTTTGGGTTGAAATTATCCCTTTGGGTTGAGTTTACCCCTTTGAATTAAGATTACTCCTTTGGGCTGAGATAAACAGCTAATTTTTATTGAGTTCTCTCGATATGCCAGGTAACTTTGAAGTGTTTTACACGTATTAACACATTTAGGACAACGTAACACCCTTCTGAGGCTGAATCTGTTATTTACCCCCATTTTACAAATGAAAAAAGCAGATCCAGCTGGAACTGAAGTCACTTCCCCAAGGTCACACAGCTAGTAAGTGGTAGGGCCAGGATAAAACCCTGCACTGTGGTCCCAGAGCCTGTGCTGTTAATCACTCCTCCAGGTGGTCCCTCTTATGGTGACAGTCCTGGAATTTCTAAGTGGGGGCATTTGCAAGGTGGTTCGGAAGGACAGGGCCAAGTGGAAGATGCAGAGAATCAGCACCAAAACTGTAACTAGTCCAACAGCCCAGGAGCAAGCATGCTCGGGTGGGGTGGCGTTCCAGATAGAAGTGAGCTTGCATCCCAGAAAAGGAAGAATCAGTTCTCCAAAGATGAAACCAGTTTCCACTGGCTGAGCATCATTTCCCCTCTCCTGGAAGGAGTTCTGCCAGGCAGAGAAGTCTGTCTTGTACCATGATGGATAACTTTTAATAAGGGTGGAAACTTCCAAGAGTATTGAAAAGGCCAACAGCCGTGGCAGAGGGAACATGCAGGAACAATTTGTCTACAGTGAAGCACCAGACTGAGCAAGCTCCACCAGGGGCTGGGTGGGGAGAAGGAAAGAACAAAGGAAGGAAGGCTTTGGAACACCATAGTGGGGCAAGGAAGGAGGTCCAGGCTTGTGTTTGACATCCCATCTGAGGTTCTTAGAAATGGCAAGGAAAGTGCCTTTCTGTGAAGCCATAAGAGTGAGAGAAAAGCAACAAATAGATCTTGAGTCAAGGGGAAAAGATGCTAAGGATCTAAGAGCTGTAGGAGAAGGCATGCTTTAAGGGCAAATGGCTTCCAGCCATTTTATATGCATGGGGAAAATATAAGGCAAAGGTGGGTGGAGCTGAAGGAGGTGGGTAGGGGGGAAACAGGGAGTGTCCCGCACTTATTAGTGCCAATGTTGTCTCCTCTTCTTTGCCTGGCCCAGTGTGATAGTGGCAAAGTTGGCAAGGGACCGTTCCAGTGACCCTACTTGAGCCCCTCCAAGATATGTCCCACCCACCTGGTACTGCATATAAAATCACTTGCTATCCCCCCATAGGCCAAGATCTTCCCACACCTGGAGGATGGGAAGAGAGTGTCTCAGGGTTTTCCCTCCTCTTTGCTTTTTTCTGTATGCCACCAAAAGGGCAATGACCAGGCTTGTGTTGGCTTTGTTCCCCAAAGAGGTGCTTCAGGTAATGATCCCAGGATCCTGGGATCGAGTCCCACATCAGGCTCCCTGCTCATCGGGGAGTCTGCTTCTCCCTCTACCCCTCCCCCTTGCTTATGCTCTCTCTCTCTCTCTCTCTCTCTCTCTCTCTCAAAAATGGCCAAACAAAACATTTCTGCAGACCTGATCTGGTCCCCAGGCCACCATTCAGCTACATACTCTAAGTCATTGTATCAGTCAGGCTACAATTATCGTGCAGGAACCAACAACCCTCAAATCTCCCTGGTCTGCCATGGAGAAGTTTATTTCTTCTTCAGGCTACTTGTGCAACATGGGTTGGTGGGGCGGTGTAGGGGGTAGACGCTGCTGGAGGGCTCTGTCCATCTTGGAAACCCAGGGTGGAGGAGTCCCCACCTCAATACAGCCACTCCTGCAGGGGGTGACAGAGTGAGGCACATTATGTATTGGCTCTTAAAGCTGCCACTTGACGTGCATCGTTTCCACATACGCCTACACGCCATTGACCAAAGCAAATCATGTGGCCACACCCAGCTGTGGGAGGGTGTTGGGGCATGAGATGCCCCCAAAGAGAATTAAGCTCTGGAAGAACTAGAATATGGATGAATGAAGTTCTGTTTAACAAAGGTCCTCAGCCTTCTAAGTTGAGTATCATTTGTTTCAAAATCAGATGTTACTTGAAAGTATGGACACTTTACGGCACACCTCACTATGAACTCGCTTCCCCGTTTTTCCTTCCAGTTCTAACCCCCCTCTGCCAGTATGCTGGGCATGGTCAAGACAGGGAGTATGCGCTGCTACACTTAGGGAGAAGGAGAAACCAGAAACACATCTATCCTGTCCACAGGCCCTCTCTGCTGGCCTGGCTCAGTCCACTTTCCCTAACACCCCATCTGCCGGGAGGAAGAACCCCACCCTCAGGCCCTACTGGGGAGGTTATAGTTATTTCCACATAAGCATGTGCATGCTCAAGCCGCCTGTGAGCCCAAAGAATCGTCCCTTGTGACTCCCCTCCTGAAACAGGCTCCAATTAGACGCCACTCAATGGCACCTCCAATTTGACTGTCTGTCCAAGATTCCACAATGCATGGGAATTCTCCCAGAGATTATTCCTGTTTTTCCCATCCTCAAAACAAGGAGGGGGGAATAATGCATGATTGAAAACTAGCCACCAAATGTTAAAAAAAAAAAAAAATTCAGTTGTGTTGCTTTGAAAACTTATTGCACAGCTGGGGGCATTTAAAGAACTTAATTAACAAGCTTTGGCCGCAGTGTGCCCCCTCTTTGGGAGGGGAAAAAAATCACAGTTAAGATTTGTCCAATTAAATGATAGGAGAGTTGGTGGATTCAAAGAGAGAGAGAGGGGTTGGGGGGGGGGGATGCGCTTCCAATTTGAAAAGATTTTTAGTCTGATGGGAGACCAGTAGTCTGATTAATTCTGTGCTGAGCTTTCCCGCACAGTTTCCACAAACTCATAGGCACTTAAGAATTTTTAACCCAAATGTAATTATAGGTTTTGATAATCAGGCTTTAGTTAAATAAAGCCCCCTCTTTCCTATGAAAGCTGAGGATGGAATATTCTGTCATAAGGAAGCTCCCTCAAACCCCACTTTTTCTCGCTTCCACACAGGAGTCCACCAAGCCCAGGATCCATGCCTCATCATGACTTCAGAGGGCCCTGTGCCTTCATGGGCCCCTTCCTCCATAAAAACCTAGTAGAAATTACATATTGCCACTGCATCGCTAGGAAGATGATAATAATCCAGGCTGGATTCATTTTTACATGCTCTTTATAACAATAATAATTTTATTTTCTTTTCATTTAAAAAGCAGTTGGAATTAAAACATTCCCGTGGGTCCCTAAAAGTGTGGTGGGCCCTATACCCAGTGCCTCATGGCGAAGTCAGCACTTCCCAGAATTTCCCAATATGAACCAAAAGAGGGACATTGGGGTACCAGCTAAGAACGGGTTCAAAATAACACTGACGATGACATAATTCTCGGCCACGCAATTCCTATCAGCCTATGCTAGGCGCTTGTCTTTACAGCACGCTAACCTCCAGTCCCCCAGCCCGTACCCCCCACACCCCCCAAAATTGTTATTCTGACATCATTGGTCTGAAAGAATACCCAGTACAGTATGCACTCTTGGAATGACGAGTTTTCTGCCTTTTCCTAGGGGGGATGTTCAGCCAAGACACAAATGCGTAAGGGCAGCAGAGAAAATTCATTTGTATAAGCTGGCCCCCCTACTGTGGAATTTTCAATTATATATATCTAATTATGGCTGTCAGTTGATGGATTCAGAAAAGACATTTTGGTGCCCCCCCCTTTTTTTTTGTCTTTTCGTCATCTCTTCTGTTAGAATGATTATAGCACACTTACACAACTAATTGCCTTTACTGCTGATTAGTGATACAATTATGCAGACCCGGCTCCTTGTGTGAACAACCATCTGCAGAGAAAAAAAAAGTGACACTATTCAAAAACTATCCATAATTTAACCAATGTTATTCCAATGCACTGAGCCCAGACAATCGTCTGGCCTTCATATTTCATACCCACCCTGGCAAGAGGAGGTTGGGTTTTGTGTGCCCAATTCACCTCTTTAGACACACTGTGAATCAGAAAGAATGAGGAGAGAAGAAAGTACTTCAAATGTCAACCCATAGTGGGGAATTGAAGCGTGGTTAACGTCCATTCCTCCTTTGGGTAATTTTTCTTCAAATTTTATACCACTTGGCAATTTTTTGTTTCCTTTCAAACTGCTGAGAAAGTGCAGATGTTCCAACTCCCCAAAGTGGGCTTGGGTTTTGCTGGGTGTTTTTTTTTTTTTTTTGGTGAACTGTTCTCCCCAATTCTTTTCTCTCCTTTTTCTTCATAATGTTTAAAAAAAAAGAAAGAAAGAAAGAAAGAAAGGAAGAGAAAAAAAGAAGGGGTTTTAAGAGAATGGAACGACGCGGGCTGACATATGACGTTTCAATAAAGTGTGTCTTTTGTTCCCGAAGGCCAAGTGTATGGGATGTCAAACTCTGAGTCCTCAGGGACCACGGGGAGGGCACAGGTGGATGGCCGGATGCTGTTTGCCCCAGGGAGGAAACAAAGAAAGAGGCTTGGTTTTTCCCAATGTGCGAGGCGAGATCAGCCCTGTCAGCCTGGGGGAAAGAAACAGCCAGTTAGAGAGGAAAGACGGTTCCAAACCATTGAGGCAAGTGCCAGATTCTCCTGTCTTCATTTAAAAATAAGTCCACAGGTTGTCAGGGCAGAAAAGGAAAAGGTCTGAGCGTCAAAGTGGCTAGGTGCTCTTCACTGTACATATTGACGTGGAATGACTTTCTAGAGCATGGAAGGGTGCTGGCCGTTCAAGAGGGAATGAGTCCGGAGAGCTGCCTGTGGACAAGCCTCGTCTCAGCTCTCCGACAGCAGCTTCCCCTCCAAGCACCACTGCTTGCGATCTCAGCATCCCGGAACCTGAGGGGTCCCCCATCACCCAGACCATGGGATCAGTCTGGCCTCACCCAGGCACTCGAGCCTGGGGATCAGACCTCATTCCCTTCTACTCAGGCTTCTGTAGAAAGGGAAAGGTGAGGTTTTTTTCCTTTCATTTTGTCTGAAAGATATTTTGATCTCCTGGTCCCTCTGAACTTCTTAAAACCAGAGATAAGTGAAGTTCGTCAGGCGGATGCTGGTGTGTGCTCTGAAATAGCAAAGGTAAATATGTGTTCGGCCAGTTTTGTTCTGTTGGGTATTTTGTGATAATAATGCTAAAAATAGCAGTGAATATTTACTGAGAGCTTACAGGATGCCAGCTTCTTTTATGTGCTTGATATTAATTGCCTCATTTTGGTCTTCGCAAAATCTTCCAAGGTAGGTACTTGGATTATTCCATTGTATGCAGGAGAATCCTTCAGATTAATAGGGTTCTATGATCGGTAACTAAGCCAGGACACACAGCTAATTGCTGGTAGGACAAGGATTTGAACTGAACCCCTGTGGTCTCCAAGGCCAGACCTCTTAACCACCAAGCACTACCAACATCTCACTGATGCCTTAAAGAGTGTTTGTTTGTACAGAGAGGACACGGTAGCTCTGTTAACCAGAATATTTGCTGAAGAACTAATGGAAGGAAAGAAAGAAGGAAGGAGGAAGGGAAGGAGCAAATGAGTGGCCTGTGAAAGGTGCCTTGCCCTGAGTGTAGTTGCATGGGGGGCTCTAGTCACTGTTCTCCCTCAACAAGCTGAAGGACCTGGGGCAAGTTGCTAGACATCTCCATTTATCTGTACCATAAAAAGAGAGATTTGGGAAGCAAGAGATTCTCCTTCCCAAGGAGCCTCTCCCACCTTCTAGCCAATCCTGGTATCTCCTTTTCCAGAACTTGCATAGTCTCTTCTGAGTCCCCTGATAGAACAACCTCATTACTATCTTCAGTTCTTTGATCATTCCATGGCCATTGGTCTTGCCAACCAGGTCAGAGAGTAAGATCTCTTTCCTCCTCGTCCTTGACCCTTTCCTCCTCCTCCTTCTTTCCTCTTTTCTCTATAAGGGCTAACTCGGTGCCTATTTTGGGTCAGCACAAAGTCTGGCCCCACTTCTAATTGTCCCACCGAAGTGCCCAGGCTCAATCAATAAGACCAGTTGGAGCGGAACACACCCTTGGTTAATTGATCAGCGGCCAAGTTTCTACAGTTGATTCTCACTATGGTCACTCTAGTAAAAGGTAAAAGCCTTCATTGGTAGGGAAGATGTTGTCTTTGGGGGCTGGCAACTTACATGATGGGGACCATTTGTAAGTGTGGGTTCTTAACTGCTGGCAAAGGGAGAGAAGATTATTGATGGCATAGCGTACACATGAGATCGAGTTGGAGGTGATTCTCACCTGAGTGAATTCTGAAGAGTTCGCCCCATTGAATCTAAGTCCAGGGATCCAGGCCCCCCTGAGAGCTTAGATATAGCCTGGTGGGCGGACTTTGATGACTAAAGAATAATCCTCAAGGAGAAAGATCAAGACTAAGACCCCTACAGATCAAATGACTTCACACCACAGTAAGCCTTAGTCTTGTGTGTCAAAGCAGTGGATTCTCAACCTGGAGCCTCCCCACTAGGAAGAATCAGGCCCAAGCCTAGAACTTACTTTTATCTTTTCCCTTACCTACACCCAAGTCCTAGGATAGCCAGACTTACCTGCCATGTTCTTGATGTCCGGATGATAAACCAGGTTGCTCAGAGTGGGTAAGGGGCTCTCTAAACGGCACTTAGGTATTTTATGTATTGGGGATGGGGAGAGGTAAATACACATGTTTGGAAGTAAAAGGGGTCTTGGAAGCAATTAAGTCAACTCTTCACCCAGAGTGGATAAAAATGGAATCACTAGCCTTCTTGGTTATTGGTTTTGTGTTGTTTTGTTTTCTCCTTTGTCATCCCTCATTTAAACTAGAATCTGGAAGCCTGCTGCTTGACCCTTCATGTTCTTCTTCTCCTGGTGTGATAATCAATGTATCAGTTAGCAGAGACGACCCAGCCTCTTGATCCTTCCACCTACTCATGCAACAATTATACATCCATCCATTTAACCATCCACCTATCCACCCACTCACCCGTCTATCCATCTAACATCAAATATACCAGGCATTAACATCGGTACAAAACACGAAAGATGGAATAGACTATTCCTATCTCAAAGAAGTTTCTGGTCTAGTGGGGATAAACACCATACTCTATAATGAACATACTAATAATAATGCCAAGCATTATCTTAGCATGGTTGTGTTCATGATGCTAAGATAATATAAATAAGATTTGGTGAGCACTGCCTATGTCTGCAGCCCCATGCTAAGATTTTTACACCCTAACTCTCATTTAAGCCTCACCACGAACCTATGAGCTAGGTACTAGAACTTCTCTCATTTTACCTTGGAGGAACTCGTGCCACATCACCTATCTGGGAAGAGGTGAAGTCACTCCTTAAAGTCAGACAGTCTCCACACCTTATGCTCTTACCCAGCCAGCTAACCACCCCCCACCCCCCCGCCAAATGGAATCACCCGTGAAAAAAGGACTCAAGGGGATATGCAGCATTTCCCCAGAGAAGGTGGCACTCATGCTGGGCCTCAAGGGATCAGCAGGAGATCACCAGAGAGAGAGAGAGAGAAGAAAGAAAAGAACACTTGACAGACGGGAGCCTGAGGAACAGCCCGTGTGCTCAGGGAAGAGCAAGCAGTTCAGCATAAATAGAGTATAGCATGGATGCAGGAAGAATACCAGACAGCAACAACAACAACAACAACAAGGATAATAGTAATAGTCACTACATCGTGTAGGGTGCCTGCTCTGCTCTGGGTGGGTCCCACCTCTGCCATCCTCACAACCCTTATGATGGAAGTTTCTTCCCCTTCATTGGAGACATTCAAGCTCAAGCTCAAGGTCAAGTCAAGCTTAAATGACTTGCTCAAGGTCATCGCTCAATAAGTCTTTAAAACAAGAATGGTCTGATCCCCAAGGTCATGCACTTAGGTTAAGAACATGGGCCCTGAAGTTAGACATCCTAGGACAAAAATCCCAATTCTCCCATCTGCCGGTTGCGTGGCCTCGGGCCAGTGACTAAACCTCACTGGACTTCCGTTTCCTTATCCGGATGGGGATAATTATCCTCTAGTCCATCTTATCTGAGCACTGTTCTGACGACCCACAAATCACCAAGTGTGATGCCTGACACTGTGTTTAATAAAGTTTGGCTATTTTTGTTATTAAGTTGGGGTCCATTTTTCAGGGACCTCTAAGAGCTCTTCAAAGCAGGAGAGAGTTCCTGGTTTGAGGATAGGGAAGTTCACAGTCATCACCAACTGACCCCAGCTCAGGAGTAGAAAAGGGACAGCTTTAACCAAAGACTTTTTTGGCTCAGAGAAGCTTAGATGATCCCAAAACTATTCCCAAGCCCTCCCTTAAACAGCCAGCTCTGGGGCATTTTGACCTTGGCCCAGAGATGATGTGATGGGCCTCTCTGTGCCAGGTCTCAGCCTCAGACAGGGGAACATTGCCTTATGAGGAAGCCCACACTCCCCGGATTTTGGCTTCCTGGTCAATGAGGCCCCAAGACTTCACGTTCTTCTGCAGAGATGATTCAGTTTTACACAAGCCCCCAGGGTCCAAATGAAGGCCTGGTGCTCTCAAGCAAATGTGGGCTTTCTCTATCAAGTGCACTGGGCAGAAAGACAGTGTGGAGCTGTTCATATTTTCTCAAAGGGATAATGTCTATTAATATGCAACGCATTTTTAACCCAATCAGCACACCCTGCCAGTCAAGTCATGAGTCCCAAAGTTCTGTACAAGAGCAGCCAAATATAATGTGATTCGTTCATAAAGAGGGTACTTTTTCCTCGCAACAAGTGAGGTGAAGCGTTATCTTTGCTTAGCAACATCATATTTCTGGTGTTGGGGCTGTCATGACCGCCATCCTAAGAAGACAAGCTGTCTTAGTTTGGGGTCCCCCAGGAACAACCCAGACACAGCGGTTAATGGCAGGTAATTTCTCTAGGAGGTGCAAAATCCTGGTAGAGGAGGGGGGAAGTGGACCAGGGAAGGGAAAGTGGCTGGTGGAGTGTATCTCATGGAGCCAGCTCTCGTTATAAGTAAACAGAGTGCAGCCCCATGAGAAACTCCACGAAACGGCATAAAGCACGCACGTCAGAATGATCCCACCTTCGATGTGAGGGAGGTGGGGTATTTACACACCAACTCCAGTCATTGTTTCAGAGCTGCTTCTGGGGGCTGTTAATTCCCCAGCGCTTTGGGGCTACCTCCATGACCAAATGGCCCTGTGAGGTGTTGAAGAAAGCCCCCAGGCCTGGAGAACAGAGAAGGATACTTGGAAGACAGCTGGGAACATGCTGGAAGAGGAAGATCCTGAGGATTCGAACAAGCACAGAGAGCACGCCTCACTAACCTTCTTCAAACGAAAATTTTCTACATCAGCTCACTTATCCAGAGGACATTGTTGAGCAGCCTTGAATATCTGATGAAGTCCTTACGCTGTATTATGAAGAATCTTTACCCAGAGTCTCTTTACTCATAGGCAAAATGTTAATACATTTCATTGATATAGGAGAATATCAGGAGAAGTAAAAGGAGTGAGAAATGATGGCTACCCCATGACTTAGAAATTCTACTTCTTGGGTGGGGAATGGGTGGAATAGGTGATGGGGATGAAGGAGGGCACTTGTCGTTATTAGCACTGGGTAACATATGGTAGTGTTGAATCACTATATTGCACACCTGAAGCTGATATAACACTGTATGTTACCTAACTAGAATTAAAATAAAAACTTAAAAAAAAGATACTCCATTTCTTGGAAATTTTCCTACATAAACACATATGCATATGTACAAAGATACATGAACAAGGATGGTAAATGTTGCTTCATTTGTAACAAAAAAATGGAAACAGCCTGAATGGCCACCAGTAGGGAAGGGCTGTCTGATCCTGCAGGCATTGCAAAGAATGATAAAGATTTACATATATTAACATGGAAACAATTTAAGATACAAGTGAAAAAATCTTGCAGAATAATATGTGATTGTGATTCCCATTTATGTAAAAGCCATGTATCTATAACGTATTATTATATAGAATAATATTTACATATGTGTTGAAATCTAATAAAAGATGGAAGGAAACATCAAAATGTAATGGGGCTTATTTCTGGACAGAGAGTAGAAAATGGTTTGAAGGAAACTTTCTCTTTTAACCAATGTAGCGTTCGAATTATTTACGATGAACAGGTATTCAAGTGCTATTTGTGTAATTAAAAGCATGAGTGACAGTTGACAACTTTTCACTAATCCAAGAGAAGCAATCAAAGCAGAAAGATCAACTAAAACCTCATAGGTGTCTAGATCATTTGGTGTAGGGGAGATGAACATACACCTTCCTGCCCCCCCCACCCCCGCAGGAAATCATTACAATGGAGCACAATTCGATGATTGCATGCACACTCATATCTCAAGGGAATATTGAAATAATGTCAGAATTTCTGTTTCAAAGACAGCAGATTACGTGATGTCCATTTAGAAAATAGGCAAAAGTACAATAATAAAGGGCTTGATACTCAACGGACTGCGTTCAGCTGCGAAAAAAATTTACTTACATAGACCAGATATTTGCCCAACAATGTCAGGGGAGTGAGGGGTTACTGTGTGAACTTCACACTTGGGGCTTTCCTCAAGGTCGCAGACTCAACTAAATAGACAGTATTGTATCCAGTGATCGGCTATAAATGTTTAACAACTAGCTCTGGGGGTAGGCAGGAAGGGGACACCCTGATTTGTAGTTTCTGATTTCCATGGTGAAATCATCCCCCCTAAAGCCTGCTTGCAAGGCGAGGAGTTAGGAAAAGATACTTATTAGCACACCAATCTACAGTATACACACAGATACAATATACAAATTACTTAAAGGTAGAACTTGATATACAACCAATGAAAAGGAGGAAAACAATGAAGAAGCACTAAGTTTTGAGCATCATCACCTTTGCTTTTCACATAATGCATTTAATCGTAAGTTTATGTCATTTCAATTTTAGTAGCAGTTGCATTTAAAAACCAGGTTGCGAAATCCCCGCAAATTTGACCCTCGGCTCTCGGGCCGCTCCAGCACACCAGGGACTGAAGGAGCTCACAGATTTCTATCTGGAACATTTCCACAGAGGATACTTCAAGGAAGGGGCCAAGTAGATGCTAATCAGAATTATAGAAAACACCGTGTTTGGCTCTAGAAACATAAACAGACAGATTGTGTTTTCACAGCGGCCTGACACGAGTTTTGGTTGGGAGCAATGCTCCCTAATTCCCCCAAGCAACTTGTCTGAGCAGGAAAGCTAGGAAGAAATATAATTTCCCTTCCAGCGGGGGGAAAGGATTTGACTTTGGAGACCTGATATTGCAAGGAAATTCATACTATGTCAAATGCTAAAATGCCCTGCCTTGAAATGCTCTCCGAGCTGGGTTTATCTCTCAGCTAACCAGCAAGCAGAGGCAATCGCTGTTCTTGTAACATGCATCTGGATCTTTTTCTTTTTTC
Organism: Phoca vitulina; assembly: GCF_004348235.1. Classification (NCBI taxonomy): domain Eukaryota; kingdom Metazoa; phylum Chordata; class Mammalia; order Carnivora; family Phocidae; genus Phoca; species Phoca vitulina. Next base: position 4,906,824 of record NW_022589733.1, on the reverse strand, counting down.
CTTTATTCAGTTTTTCCAGAACGAGGATCCTTTAGTAGGATCATCTTTCCAGCAAATACTAATTTTTTTAAAAATTTTTACTTCGTCATCACTATATTTACTTGGCCATTCTAAAAGTGGGGTGCTATTCTTGGCTCTCTGTACGCAATTAAAACAGAAGCAGGAAGGGGAAGGAGGGAGATCCCAGCACTGGGGCTTTCTCTGTGTCTGAAAAATGCCACGTCTATTGCCACAGTAGGATGGATAAATAATAACGAAATCACAGCCACGCTCGGGCCTCCACTCATTTATTTCCCACCTACCCCCCCCCCCCCCCCAAGGAACACAAAACAGGGAACTCAAGTCAGGCATGACCAAACCTGAAGAATTTGACTCTTCCATCCCGCTGCTAGCCGAACTCCTCGTGATTTGGGCAGACTGTGGGGGAGGCCTGCGGGGGTGACGGGGCTGGGTGGGGGGTGGGAAGAGATGTTGAATCTGGCCTGGTTTTGGGGAGGAAGGAGCCGCCCGGCTGGCCAGCTCAGTGCAGTCTTTCATGAATAAACACTCTAATTGGGGACATCACAGATAATGGGTCTGACTTCTTTCACTGGAGGGCCGGATCATGATTTGCTAATTGGATATCCCTGGGGTGGTGGAGGCGCCCTCACCGGCCCTGAGTGATTACTAGTTAATGGGGTTTTAGAAGTCCCTATTCCAGACTGATAAAGGGAGCCACGCTAAGGAAAAAGAGCCAGCACCCTTCCGGGAATGGCACCGAGTGGGGGGGGAATGCCCGGCGTCTGGGAAAGCACAGAGTGGCTTTCCCAGGCTGCAGGGGTGCGCCAAGCCCAGCGTTGCCTTTTTGAGCTGGGTGCTCCCCCCCCTCAAGTCAGGACCCCAATACTGACCCCTTCTCTGCCTGGATATTTTGTCTGGGAGATAAAGTGCCCTCCCCCAGCAGACCACCCTCCTCACTGGCCTTTGGACTCGTGCCTTTGCAAAGCACAAGGACACAGAAAGCCAGACTCAGGGGGCCAGCAAAACTCCAGGGGTGACTCTTCATGTAAAGGGCAGAGAAAGCATCTTTGGAGTCTCTGGGTTTGACCTAGAGCGAGGGAAGATGCCACCATTGTTCAAAATGGTTGTAGTGGTGAGGCAGGGCGCGCTTCCCATCTGCCCCGGACAGGGGGATGTCGGCACCCAAAGCAGGAGCCACAGAGGAAGGGGCTTCCAGAGCAGAAGGCGGTGCTCTGGCCAATCCTTTCCTTGCACCACCTTGGAATCTTTGGCCTGTCCCAGCAGACCGCCTAGGGGACAGAGGGAAGGGACATGGGGGAAAGACAGAAGAGAAAAAAAGGAACTCAAGAGGTCTTTCTACACCAAAACTCAAGCAAATTCCTGGTCAACCCACCCCCTTTCCAAAGTTCTCGTAAACCAAAGGCCAGCTTTTCTGGCCAGAGCCAAGAGCATACTCTGTCCCATAGGACATTCCACAAGAAAGCAAGACTTCCTTCTTGATGAAACTCAGGGATAGCTCAAGGTCTATAGACCCTCTGTTCAGCTTAGGTACTTCCCTGGGCAGTGTCCTTCTCGGTTAATTCCATCTCATCAGCCTTGTTTGGGGGGGACGGGACTCCTTCTGGGCCCCCACTATCAGTCTGGTCAAACTGTCATTTCTCTCACTTGCAGAAGACTTGGGGTGCCCCGAGGAAATTGCTCCTGGCAATGAAGACGGGTGACTCAAGTGTATCAAAAACTGAAGAAGACGCCACCCTGGAGGAAGCTCTGGCTGCCACCGACTCCCAGCATGTGAGCCATGCAGCTGAGTGCTGACATTATGAGATGAATTTGCATCAAGTAATATCTACCATTTGCTGGGCCCTTTTTCCATGCTAGACTCTGTGCTACGTACGTCACAGGGAGCGCCTCATTTAGTCTTGCCAAGAACCTGCGGAGGTAGGTTCTGGACTTATCTCCATTTTACAGGTGGGAATACTGACTGCTTAAAGTGAATTCACACCCTGGGACTTGACCCCAAAGCCCTGTCCTTATCCACTGTGTCGCAAGCCCTTCCTTGAGTTTCACTCAATTCAATATGTCTTTCCCTGAAGACAGTTGACAAGATGACAGGTGGCCCGGATTAACCGTGCAGAAGAGCAAGGAACCCCATTTTATATGTGTAGAAATGGTATGAATAGATTCCTAATAAAGGGTACATTTCTTATTGGTGGTCCTTAAGAACTCGGGGCACCTGGGTGGCTCAGTCGGTTGAGCATCCAGCTCTTGGTTTCAGCTCAGGTCATGATCTCAGGGTCATGAGATCGAGCACTCAGTGTGGAGGCTGGTTGAAATTCTCTCCTTCTTCCTCCACCCTTCCCCATGCTCTCTCTCTCTCTCTCTTTCTCTCTCTAATAAATAAATAAAATCTTTAAAAAAAAGAACTTTTTCTAGATGCAGTGATAATTAGTCACTTCCCAGAAACCTGAAATGACCACGTATATCTGCAAAGAATGAAGCCTTGCTGATGAGTCTGGGCCAATTGCTTAAGTGCTCAAGGACTGACTTTCCCGCTGGGTAAAGTGACCTATAGGAATAGATGTCTAAGCTTCCTCCAAGCACCCCACCCACGTATCAAGAATTCTGTATATGACACAAGAAGGGAGTTTTCTATCTCCCATGTGGGACCTCTGCCATAGCAAACAGAATCAGTTATAGAGCATGGGGGGATATGGAGAGGATGGTAGAGGCTCATATTCACCAGCACCCATGTCTTTTTCTTTCTTTCTTTCTCCTTGCTCTCCCTGTCCTGGTGCTTGTCCCCATTTCCTTGAGCTATCTATCTCCTGGCATCCTTGCTACAGCTCCATCTGGCTTATTTGTTATTCATGAATTAACATGTGTTTTGCATGCATTTGCCTTTTGACAACTGTTCCCAAGTACACCAGAGTGTAGCAACAAGGGTCTTCATGTTTGATCATGTACACCATCCGTCAAAAATGTTTGAACATGCGTCCCAATATAGATGTGTTTCTGCGTACATATTTACATTAAACAACAGACGCAAATATGCATTTTCTAATAAGCACAAAAATGGGAAGTAAAAATTCCAAACATATTTATACACTAGCCTGTGGGTCATTCTGGGCCAGACTGTCTCTTCTTAAAAAATCCCCAGTAGCTAGGATGGTGGAGGGCCTTAGGGACTTGGGGCTTAGATGGCAGATATTTGAGAATGAACACTTGTTAAAAAGAATCTATGAGTTTCTAGACATTCAGTGAGAGAGAAGACGGAGGAAGGCAAGCCTAGACCCTTGAAGGGAGGCCAGACCCCCTCCCCCAGACATTTATGGAAATTCTATTAATTGTTAACATCTATTTGTTTTTTGGTGTCACACTGTGGAACCAAGACACCTAAGGGCCAAATATGACCCGTGTTCTACCAGTTTGTCGCTCCTTCCTACAATCTAGAGGCAATCTTTTACACTTTGTTAAAACCCAAATCCCACAAGGAGATACTGCATTAAATTGGATTAGCTCTTTTCATCAGAGTTGACAAGTATGAATTTGACAAGTGGAGATAATGGTGGAGAAGAGAGAAAACTGTGATAAGACCCAGAGAAACTAAGAGGAGAGACCCAAAAAGAGCAAACCTAGAGACTCAGGTGCCCAAGGATGTGATCCCGGTCCATACTTACCCTCCACCCCAGCACAGACTACCCCACACAGCCTGATGTAGGGACAGAAGCATCAACCCCTTAAATGAAAGCTTCTCTTCCATCCCTTAGGGCATTGTTGAATTCCCTGAACCTGAGGAGCCAACAGGACCTGCTTTTATGCCCTGACCTTGAAAGTCTCTATTTTCCTCCAGAGTGACTGGAAGAAGACTGAACACCTCTGTCCCTGCACCCCCTCCAGTACGTCCCAGCTCCTGCCCTAGTGACCTCCCTAGCGCACTGTAGTCTGCATTCCAAGGCTTGTTAAGGGAGGGGCATGCAAAACAGATGCTAATTAATAAATACCAATAAGGCAGAGACAGCTATGAGGAGGATGTCTAGTGATAACTCAAGGAGACAGAGACAGGCTCAGGAAGAGGGAGACTCCGAGACAAGGTGAAAAAGCCAGAGACCCAGGGAGGCACAGAAAGGAAAAAAGAGCTGGCCTGCCTTGCTTCGTGAAGAAAACACACCACAAAACGCCAAAAATGGGCAGGGAAATCACACTACTACTGAGCAAGACTCCAAGTCAAGGTTCAATGTGGTTGTTGGTCAACTCAAGGGATATATAATTAACTCAGACTCTGCTGTGAAATAATAGCAACACTAAGGCATTTCCTATATGCCACACTCTATTGATGCACAGAAAATACCATGTAATATATTTAATCCTCATAACATCCCTATGAGGTAGGTACTATTAATTGCTTCTCTGTTTTACAAATGAGGAAACTAAGGCACACCGTCCTTAAAGCCATCAGCCTGCTGTCGCAGGGCTGGCCGGGTAGCAAGTCTGGGGATGGAGCGGAGGTGCTGGACCCCCAGAATCTGCCACTCTGCACAAGAAGACTCCACATCCGCTGCAGAGGACCCACATGGTTGAGAGTCAGGGTTTCCGTCCTGGGAGAGAAAACTCCCTTAATTGTGTCACGTGATTTTTTTCCTGCTCACTGGTATTCGGTGGCCATCCCAGTGCTGGGATCTGGCCACTCAACCGGGAGGCAGTGTGCTGGTCTCCCAGCCACTCTGGGCTTCAACTCCTACGGACTAGAGTATTCCTTCTCAAGGAATCTCTAGTATGTTGAGTAGCCATTAAAATGGGGTTAAAAAAATCATCTCAGCATAAAGTAATATTTGAGATCTGTTCATGTAGGAGACTAATATTCCCTCCTGAAACACTGAGATTCATCATACGTGGTAAATATTTGTTTGGACAAATTTTAAATCGAGGATCATTTGATTGATAGATAATTGTTTCCAACGTCAGCTAAATACTCTCAGCTGTCGCCGCCACATCACAAATTGATGTGTTGTTACCTTTTGCTGTTTTCTTTCTTTCTCTCTCACTTCTTTAAAAAACCCTGAACATGATTTTCTTATGACCAGCTCTTACGTTGATTTCTTCACAAAGGGAAAAAAATGCACGGCACCCTTTTTATCTCCAATGGACCCAAGGTGTTAGAAACCCCAGAGGAAGGAGTTCAGGGACAAGAACTTGAGGATGTGACCATCTGCACCCAGCCCCTGAGCCAAGCTCTGTTCCACACCCATGCCCTCTCTCTCCCTCCCCAGCCATCCTGGGTCTGGGTGAGACCTTGGAGACCCAGAGGGAAGGATGCTCCATGATGCCCTGAAAATGTATACGTGTGTATACCCTTTACACGCCCCAGCCTCGGGGGCCTGGGAGTCAGAAGATGGAACAGATGAATGTAGGTTAAGGTCAGGAAACCTTCCTGGAGCTGGTCTTTAAAAAATTAAGTTAACTTTAAATCAAGGAACAGAAGGAACAGGAGAATGCATTGATCAGTTCTTCTCTAGTAGAGATAATGACTGGATAAAAAGAGAAACCTTCCGTTTGCATTAAGCACATAGGTCTGATTCTTCTTAGACCCATTTCCTGGTTTCTTTCAATCCCCTGGCCTACAGGCCAGTGCTTATTTCCATGGCTCCTTTACCAAGAATGAATATGACTGTTACGGCTAATTAACACAGCAATCTGTATTTTCATTTACTCCTCGCTTCTGGACCAGTGAGTGACCAGAGGGAGAAAACACACACACACACACACACACAAAAAACCCCCTAGATTCTCTTAAAGGTAATTTGTTCGAACACTTCCCTCATTATTTTTTTTAATAATAAGTTTTAAAATCTATTATTATAGAGTAATTGCTCATCAAATTTCTTTTTTAAAAGTCAAAGCAATTTTCAAATTATAAAGAACTTCTCAAATGTGTCTAGATAATTATGAGGCTGCATTTTACACAGCCTCCTCTACCTCAGTAGGCTGCAAGGCCTCGTATAATCTTTGCCTTTGCAGCCCAAGATTGCATCAACTGTGTTCACGGGTAAAGTACCACGTGACGCATGCATGTTTAATAGACAGCAATTCTGTGGTCACGAATACGTGCCTACGGAAATTACCTATCACCTTCGTGTAATACCAGCTGGTAGGACTAGCACAAAGTATTCTTCCTGCAGTCGAGGTACCAAGGTACCATACTGCATGATAGATGATAGATAGATACATAGATACATAGAAAGATACATAGATAGGGGCGCCTGGGTGGCTCAGTTGGTTAAGCGACTGCCTTCGGCTCAGGACATGATCCTGGAGTCCCGGGATCGAGTCCCGGGATCGAGTCCCACATCAGGCTCCCTGCTCAGCAGGGAGTCTGCTTCCCCCTCTGACCCTCCTCCCTCTCATGCTCTCTGTCTCTCATTGTCTCTCTCGCAAATAAATAAAATCTTAAAAAAAAAAAAAAAATTTATAAAAGAAAGATACATAGATAGACAGACAGATGGGCAAGCTATGACTTCAACTAACTCATCCCTTCTTGAAAAAGTGAAATGATTTTTTTTAAAAGATTTTATTTATTTATTTGAGAGAGCAAGCAGAAGCAGGGGGAGCGGCCGGCAGAGGGAGAGGGAGAAGCAGGCTCCCCACGGAGCAGGGACCCCCCCCCAAAGCAGGACTCCATCCCAGGACCCTGCCATCGTGACCTGAGTCGAAGGCAGACACCCAACCTACTGAGCCACCCAGGCGCCCCTGAGAAAGTGAAATGATTAAAGATGCACGGGGAGAGCCAGAATCTTGAGAAGGGCTCTTGCCATCAACAGGACAGCTACCTCTAAACCTTTGGGGCAAGACTGGTGACTTTTAGAATTCTCCACAGTTCTCTCACCAAAGCTGAAAACCGGGACCTGAATATGGTTCTGAGTTTCCTTGCCACAATTTTAACCCAGCAAAGGGCATCCTGGTAGTTCTGATTTTTTTTTTTTAATTGTGTATGTAGGAACCAGACTCCCTGTGGGTTTTCCTCAGAAATTAAAATAAAGGCCAATTTTGGAATCTCTAGGGTTGTAAACCGATTCTAGGAGATAATAGAGAACTATATGAAAATTTAAGGATTTGTGGCATTGATCACACGTGTGTGTGTGTGTGTGTGTACGTGGGCGCACGCACGGTCAGTAGACACATATGCATTGAGGACACATTATTCTCTCTTCTTTTATTCAGTTCTCAGGCGTGAGTTGTAGTCTGGGGTGCTCGTGTCCTGGGACCTCCCGGACACATGGGGGGGCCCTTGGTCATCATCCACCAGCTGCCTGGTTAAGACAACTACGTAGAGGAGACACCTAGAGCTTCAGGGAAAATAGCCTGGTTTGCTCTCAATATCCCTCTCATCATTATCCTCCACCCCCCCCCCCCAATACAGTTGCCGGCTGTGATCTGCTGCCTTTCAACTTGGAATAAAATACATTACTTATGCAGCGAATGTTTTTAATGTAACAAAGCAAAGGAATAAAAATGCTTCACAACAGTTTTATTAAAAACAAATTCCCACAGTAAATACATATACACTCAGTTTCTGGGAGCAAAATAGCCCAGGACATCACTGCTAAGTGTTCTGGGAAGTGCTTATAAATTACTCGAAATAAAAAACATTGTTGCCTGGACATCAGGGATGAAATGCTGCAGTTTGTAATAAATTAACACAGAACTTTACTTCCCCTCCTCGAACAAAGCAGCCATTTGTCTGAATAACCCACATTCAGCTCTGAGTTATATTTCACAACTCCAACGGCATTCATTTGCAAATTATTCTGCAGTTTTAATGCTCAAGTTTTAAATACCTTAAGAACTAATAAATAAAGCAAAGTAAAGCAAACAGTTGGCTTGTAGTTTAAAAACTGCCCTAATTTCTGCTTTTCCTTCGGCTTTTTTTTCCTTTCAAAGTTATTTATTTATTTATTTATTTATTTGGTGAATGGCATAAAGTTCTTTAAACTACATTAAAAAAAAAAAATCAAAGGCTAAAATGTATTGGTGGTGGTGGCGAGGGGGTTATTCACACCAGAGAGAAGTTTCCATAATGCCGTAACTGTGAAGGTATTTGACTAGTACTCATTTTACATTTTGAAGACTTTTCTTCTACCAATACTTTAATTTAGTGACAGAATAATTTATAACTATCTTTGAGGGTTTTCCCTTTGTGTGTAACTTTTGTCTGCTAGTCTTGGAATTGGTTAGAGTTTTTTTCCCCCCTCTCTCTTCTCTCTCCCTCTACTAGACTTTGTCCAGAAAAAAAAAAAAAAAATCTCAAAAGAAAAGTCATGTCACTTCCCTTGAATTATTTTGATTATAAAACAAAAACTCTGCAAGAAAACTCTTTTCAAACCTGTTCCGTAAAACAAAACGAACCGCTTTCCAGGTTCTTGAAAGAAAAATTTGATAGAAGCATTTATAGATTCAATTTGAGGTTTGAAGGTTATTTTCCTGGCCAAAAGAAGAAAAAAAGAAAAAGAAAAAAAATAAAATAAAGCCCGGTTTCCTTCTGCAGATTTACCGGCTTTGTTGGATTTCTCTGCATTGTTTTAAATAAAGTCCAGTGTAGCCAATTGCACTGGATAAAAATAATGTCACCATTTTCAGGAAGCGATTTGGGGAGGAAAACTCTTCAGAACCATATTATTTTCGGAAAAGTGCCTTATAAAATATTTTTATAAAGTAGGAGTTGAAATCACTTAAAAATCACTCTCTTTTATAAATCTGTTTGGAGAAAGCTCTTTTGATCCCCTCTTTCTTCTGATCCTCATCTTTTATTTTGCTTAGAGGTAAACAACATTTGCCTCATTTAAACAAAGGCATTTACCATTGTGGTTCTTAAATAGTTTTCCAGTTACCCTATGGCAATTCATCACAAGGGATAAAATAAGGATACTTTGCATCCAAGACTTTTATCACCTCCCAGAAAATGTTTGTTGTTTTTTGCTTTGGGTTTTTAACTCCCTCCCACCCCTACCTCCACCCCGAGCTGCGGGGGATTGTTTTAGGACATTTCAAAGCCTTTTGTGAAGACACCAAAGTCCTTCCGCGGAGAATAAGAAATGCTTGATTACATGCACTACAAAATGGGAGATATTCCCAAATTCCCTTTTAATTAAGATGTCTAAATAGCCATTGCTTTGGAGAGAGAGAGATTTCCAAACAGTTTAAAAATAAAGAAACATTTAGAACTGCACCAGATACCCCGACCTCTCCCCGACCCTGGGGGGAGGCGGCTGTCACCTGGGGGGAGGTACATGGACATTAGTTAAAACTCCCGGAGAGTCAGAGAGGGAGGCGTGTCCAAAACCGAGGCCGGGATGCAGAGGTAATCACAGCACTACACAGCTTTAATAACGCCAGGGCCTTCGGTTAAGAGAAAATCGCATCTGTAGTTAGCCGGGTCACTTCTGCAAGTGCACACACCTTTGTCATTAAAAAAAAAAGAAAGAAAGAAAGAAAGACAAGAAATCACTCAGTGATTACTGGTTTGATACTATTTGATTCTCTGACCATCCAAGCCTGATTAAGAGCATTTGCTTAGGCCCCTAAAGGCTTCATAGCTGGCCACCCATCTGGTGTTAGGCTGGAGTCTGTGAAAATCCCTCAGCTTAGCACTGAATATTCTTTTTAAAGACGTTTAAGTAAAAGGGCTGACATTAGCATATGTTCCCCCCAAGTGTCCTGTTGAACTTTCTGCCGGGCATTACCCCACCACGGGCTTTCTGGATGGTGTCCAATGAGAGATTGGCTTGGAACTGTAAAATTAGCCATCTGCCTATTAAAAATGTAACCAGCTGCATCCGATGAAACACAGTGACTATTGAAATGAACTCATCCGGGAGAGAACTCGCGTCCCCTGCTTGGACATTTTTCCAATCTACTGCTGGACTGAGACACTCCACAAGCAAAGGGACTCCGTCCTTGTTTGGAGGAAAACGGCGTGACTCAAGAATGAAGAAGGAGGCTTACGGGGTTTGTTTCGTTGCTCAAGTTCTGGCTTTTCTCAGGTTGACTTGGACTTCAGGCGCAGAATTCTCTGCTACTTGTTTAAAGCACCCCCCTCCTGCAGGAAAAGATAAAATAGGAAATAAGTGAGCAAGTCCCTGGTATCTGTCCCTTCCTTCAAGATGTTATGTTCCGATATTCCATCCCAAATCCTGGGCATTTCTAATAAACCTTAATCTCCAAGCCTAAAACCCTCCGAGCAGCACATAAAAACTTAAAACAGAGGGCTGGAGTCATAATTCCTCCTACAAGAGCTACCATTTCAGCAGATATTAGGCGTTCTGTATTTACTACAAGGTCTGTTTATTAAAAATGAGAACTTTCAATAGCTTGCGCTATTTTTTCTAAAGCCTAATGGAGCATTAAAAAATAATTCATTAACTAATTAACAGAACTGTGTTTATTTACAGTATAGAAAATGTTTCTATCAGGAAAATAACACACCATAATACAGCGTTGTGTTGACAGCAAAACATCTGCAGCTTCATTTAATGCATTTACTAAGTGACGAGGGAAAATCAAAGGATGTTTAAACAGCTACTTCTCTGCCTGTGAATTTTGTTTTTCTCACTCTCGAGGTCACAGGCACCAGGACGCCCCTTGGGGAGCTGGAGTTGCTTTCAGAGGGGCTCTGGGCAAGAATCTTTACGCCATGGAAATGTGGATGTCACACATAGTTTGGACCTGGTGCCAGTTAAAACTGATGGGTCCCTACACATGTCCTGAACATCTGTGTCGCGGGCACTGAGAGCCGTTAGGCTGAACCACGCGAAATTGTCTCCTTTGTATATCAAAATCGGTTAAATATTGACAGCTTAATGTCGTTCAACCTAATGTCTCTCATTTAAACTTCCTATCTTCTTTTTCTTTCTCTCTCTCTCTGCCTCTCTGTCTCTTTCTTTCTTATTTTGCCACGGGCAGGATTTTTGCAAACCACATTAATTAAGCTCAGGGTGAGTATTAATTGATACATTTACCTTTTAGAGTATTCCATGTTAAAATGTATTTTGCTAGGTTCATTTCCCCAGTAAATCTCTCCTCTCCACTGCCCGTGCCTGAAACCTCTCAGAAGGCAAAGGGTATTCCGTCCATCTGTAGGTTTGATTTCCTTATCATCACCCCAAAAGGAAATCCTAAGAAAAAGAGATAGTAGTAATCGTGTGATACCCACTTCAGGCGGAGGTGTAAATTACCACCTCTCAGGAGGGAAACACATAACTGGAAAAAGTCATCATAATAACCCCAGCAACCATGCATGCGATTGTGATGTTTGGAGGACTTGTCCTCCATTCACTTAGACCTAAAGCTTAGAATGACCTCAGGAATTAACAAAATGAACCAGGAAAAAAAAAATCCGTCTTCCCCATAATACCCAAGTGTAGTCTGAGTGTCTGCCTTCGTTATTCTAAGTATGCAATAATAATAGTAATGCAATGTTTAATTTCAACTCAGCTATGCAGAGACCAGCCTTGCTGCCTCTGCACGGTAGAATCCTGGATGTGTAACAGACATAAGGAAATTTCCTGTAGCAACTTCACTGGTTTTAGGTGCAAACAAACTTTAAGCCACATAGAACAAACAGAATGTATCACAGGTCTGTTTAAAATTAGATTAAAAAAAGCAAAAAAAAAAAAAAAAAAAGCTAGTTCAGCAAACCTCACTTAGCAGCCAGAATTGTTTTAGGCATGTCCCTCTGGATTTATACACACAGGGTTGTGTCATTTAGATCTATTAGCTCACAACACTGATTTCTGTTGTGCAATTATCTGAGTGTGGCCAGAGTGTTTTATTAGGGGTTGAGTGTGGACCTTGGTTTGGTTCCCTTCTATACTGGGGCAGGGCTGAGGAACCATCCACGTGACCTCAAATTATTTTCCCTCTCCCCTAGCTCCAGACTGAGGTATACTGTTAAAGTTGTCTACCAAATATCTGTTGTCTTGCATCAGAGTTCCTCTTGATCAGGAACTTGGGAGTAGCAAATGTGCTACCACAGCCCAGGCTGCGCTGCTGGCAGACATCACTAGTGGATTACAGAAGCGGTCCTCCGGACCCGCACGCAGCCTCAGGACGCTTCTCAACGCCCACACGACCCATCGATCAGAATTGGCTCAACAGATGAAACCTGTTAGCGGAAACTGAGATCCACATGGAGATTAAATCAAAGCCTCCACTCTCACTTTGTCCAGTGTGGCCTCAGTTAACTGCATCCTAACGGACCAGCCCCTTCAACTGAGCAGGTTTGTTTTTCTTTTGGCTGCTATCTGCAGGGGAGAGAGAGATACATGGGGAAGAAAAAAAAAAAAAAACAGCACATATGGAGGAATTATCAGGACCTATAACCTTCTAGGCTATTTCCTGTGACAAGGTCACAACCTCTACTCCATCTGCACTCACCCCACCCCAGGCCCGGACCGTGCCAAACGTTGAGACGGACAACTGACAGCCTAAACCAGATTTGTTTCTCTCAACTATACGTCACTCCCAGTAGACTCGGACATTTCAGAAAAAGCACACTACAAGAATTAAAAACTAAAACTGGGGCGCCTGGGTGGCTCAGTCGTTAAGTGTCTGCCTTCCGCTCAGGTCATGATCCCGGAGTCCCAGGATCGAGTCCCGCATCGGGCTCCCTGCTCAGCAAGGAGTCTGCTTCTCCCTCTGACGCTCATGCAGCTTGTGCTCATGCGCATGCACCCTCCCTCCCTCCCTCTCTCTCTCTCTCTCATAAATAAATTTTAAAAAAAAGAAAAGAATTAAAAACTAAAACCAGAAGAATTATCTGAGAGTGTTCTAACCTCCACTTATCCTTCAAGCCCCAGTCTGAACATTAGCCTCATCTGTGCCTGAGTCCATTGTTCTCTGCCCTAAGTAGAACTTGTACGATTGAGCTGGGAAGCAGAATGGGTGTGAGCCCAGGCCCTGGAGCAAGACTCCTGAGCTGGCAAGCCTCGCTGTGCACTTGCCAGCTGCAAATCTATAGGCGAGTCTCTGTGCCTCGGTTTTCCCCTCTGTACAGTGGGAATAATAGCAACTAACAGAAGATTAAGTGGGCAAACAAGGGCAATATGCTGAGAGTGGCAAATAATGTCAATAAATGTTAGCTTTTATTTTCTATCATAATATTCCATTTCCATGTCTGGGAACACCCTCCCTCCCCCGGAATATGGGGACCTTCCTCTGCTCATCCTTGGACTCCCATTTCCTTAGCATGGTACCTGACATGCTGTGGGCACCCAGCCAAGGTTTGCTGCGTGACTGGTTACATGAAGAATAAAAGAATGGAGAAGGCAAGAAAAAGAGAAAAGGCTAGGAAGGGTTGCAACACGGAGAACACATGTATCCCCTTCATACTTAAATATTATAAAAGGCTGCTAAAAATACAGTTTCGTATACATGATCCTTACATACGGTCATTCATCAACGGGAAGCACAGAATGATGATTTGTGTAGGGAAAATACCCTCCCTGGGCTTATTCATTTTTCAACCCCCACAGTGAGGATAGGAGGCTCAGCAAAAACTGATGCTAAATGTATGTGGGTTTTTTTGTTTTTTATTTATTGTTTGTTTGTTTGTTTTTAAAGATTTTGTTTTATTTATTTATTTGAGAGAGAGAGAGCACAAGAGGGGGTAGGGTCAGAGGGAGAAGCAGACTCCTTGCCGAGGAGGGAGCCCAATGCGGGACTCAATCCTGGGACTCCGGGACCATGACCCGGGCCAAAGGCAGTCGCTCAGCCAACTGAGCCACCCAGGCGCCCTTGTTTTTTTTTTTTTTAATCAATCGATACTTGGATTGCCAGAAATCCAAACCACCCCCTGTCAAGCCAGGGGAGAGCATGGGTGTGAGGGAGTCTTGAGAAGGGCAGGGCCTGGCATGGCTGGAGGCTTGGCGGTCCTGTTTGTGGCCCCTTAAATCACAGGCCCTGGGTTTGCATCCCAGCCACAAAGTTGATGAGCCAGGAAACCCTGGGCAAGTCACTAAACCTTTTTGTCTTCGGTTACCTTGTCTGTAGAATAGGGATAACGTGGGCACAGACTCCTGAGGTTGTCATGAAGTGAAATGAGATAATCCCCAGTAAATCCCTAAGCACAGCACAAAATACGCACTTCATTATTCTCAAAGGAGGCATCTCAAAGGGGACTTTAGAGGCTGGGTTGGTAGGGCCCCGGTGAAAGAAACTTTCCAGATACGAAGAGATAGGCTGGGATGTGGCAGAGGCAATTTGACATTCAGTGGCGAGAAGAGAGTGTGCTTTCTTCTCTTCTCTGTGTTTGGATTGGCTTTTAAAACAGCACAACCTACACTAACCTTAGTCGCAACACTGCACTGAAATGTTACTCCCAGGATTTGACATTTCCTTATTCTTCCCACTGCTGTTTTCTCCTTTGTTGCTTTGAAAATATGAATTAATGATGAATACTAATGAGCCCCGTGACAAGGCTAGACTCCACTAACGTTGGGGGCTTCAAGACTCATGACACTTCCAGCAAGGGAAAGCGTAAGGAATCCCTTTCCTGATTGGCCAAACTCACAGGGCCCAAACACTCATTTTCTCTCTTTTCCGCCATCTGATTCTTTTCTTTTAAAATTTTTAAAAGAATCTTCATGCAAGCCTCATGAATGAGACTTTGAACTTGTTCATAAGATTTTATGTGTCTACCTGGAGTAGACACAAAATTCCTTTTTTTTTTTAAAGTACTGTTGCATGTATAAAAATCTTTCTGGATGCCTTTTTATTGTTCCGTGCTTTTTTTTTTTTTTCCTTTTATTGTCTCTGATGCTGTTTCATGGAGCTTGGGGATTTGTGAAGTAGCCAACCAGAAGAAACTTCAATCACTGATATTGAACATACAGTGACTTCCGAGCCAATGCCAATTTTCCCTCCCTCTCCAAAAACAAAAAACGAAAAACAACAACAAAAAAACCACCCAGTAATATTTGTGTGCTGTTGGCATCAAAGCCAATTTTTATGGCACAGTTTACACCACTATCTCAACATGATGGTAAATATTTCAGCATTAAAAAGTAAGGAGAAACAACAACAACAAAAGAAACTATAATACACAGGATTTTAGAGGAAAGTCAGGCAGTGGATCCGGATGCTGGAAACACAGAGTAAGTGTTCAACTCTCTTGGCCAATGTTAGCCCTTACACTCAGGTTGTTTTGTGCATTCAACAGGTATTATAGTTAGAAACAGCTTTAAGGAGGAAATAATACCTGGCGAACAAGACTATCTCTTCACCCTATATTCCTTCATTCCTTTTCTTGGCTGCACTCTGCAGACCAGAAACTTGGACATCTGTAACTTGTGAGAAATGCCAAGAGAGAGGGGCAGGCAGTAGCCTGAGGACCCACCAAAGACACTTACTTCACAGATGCTCCAGAGGACTCCCTTGGAAATAGGGGCATTTCTCTTGAAATGAGCTCTAGTTCTACAGGTGTGGATTCAGATCCTCACGAGAATGTGACCTTGAGCCTATTGACCCTAAGACTCAGTTTGCATATCTGTAAAGTGGGGATACTGGTAGAACCTCCTTCTTGTGGTTGTTAAAATGAGTCAATTAGATAACACTTCTAAGGGGCTTAGCATAGTAACTGGCTAATGGTAAGAGCTGCGTAAGAGTTGCTATACACAAACAGCTCAAGTAATAAAGGAGCCAAGCTACCCAGTAGCTCCTACTCATTGGAGGTAAACATTCTATCCAAGATTCAGCAGGAGAATGTGACTTTCTTGACTGAGAAATCCTGCATGCAGGGCATCTTCGAAGTAGAGCTAGAAATATTTCCATTTCACTAAAATTGTGCTTAATGGTACTTCCTTGACTTGCTTTCACATTTCAAGTGCAGCCACCTTTCACCCCTGCAAGTTTTTTTTAACAATTTCTTCATCAAATCATACATGACCTCTTAGCATGTACATTTATTCAACAACAAATTCACCTAGAACCTCCCAGTTTTGGGAAGTGGTTGTAGTGATGGTAGAGAGGGGGGGAGACTACCAGCAATATATGACCCTGTCCCTGTCCTTGAGAAACTCATAGGCAAATGGGTGCCAGCAAACACTTAAACACACAGCAATACGAGTGACAGCTTGGTATAAAGCTCAAAAGTATGGTCTCTGAGCCAGACCGGATTCAAATCCAGGTGCCACCACTAAATAGCCATGTGACAGAGGGCAGATCATAATTTCTCTGGGCCTCACTTTCCTTGTCTATTAAATGGGCATGAGAACTGTACCAATGTCACAGCATGAATGAATCAGTATGTATAAAGTGGTCAGAATAACGTGTGCCCCATAGTAATAGCACATAAACTTTACCTTAAAAAATAACAGATGAAAATGAAACTTTGGTGTGCTCACTGTGGACCAAGTACTGTGCTGAGGGCTCTTTGCTGATGATCTTATTCCACCCTCACAGGGAGATGCGTATTTAACCTAGGTTAGTCACCTGGTCTTGGTTGGAAAATGGGCTTAATGAAGGCCTACCTCTAAAATGTTGGAAAGACTCAATGAGTTAACATGTGTAGAGAGTGACTAGGACCTGCACAAAGTAAGGAGTCAGCAAAAGGAACCTTACAAAGTTTAAACAGCTTGCCCAGATTCACACAATTGATTAGAGCTGAATCATGATTTAAACCCAGGCATGTTCTCTGCTGCTTATATCATGACGGATTCAATATGGCAAACACCCAGAGGCCTGTGGAGATCACTGTGAGAGCACACAGCCCTCTGTCCTGCCTGGAAGGTTGGAAAGTTCACATGAGGCAGACAGTCTTTATTTTTTTTCTCTCTCTCTCTCCTTGCCTTCTTCCCTCCATCCCTCCCTTCTTTCCTTCCCTCCTTTCTATCTTCCCCTCTCTCTCTCTTATTATAACAATAGCAGTAGACACTCATTTATTTTGGTTTGATGCAATAGTAATGACTCAATATAGACTAAAAAAAAAGCCACAAACTCTTGCGGGTCAGGAGACATGATCATTTATCACAGCCCAAGATGTAGTCACAGATCACATGACCATGCTTCGGTCATGGCTGGTCTGACTCAGCCTGAAGCCAAGAGGAAAGCAAATGTGGTTAATTAAGACTGCAGGGAATGTTTAGACTGTGTGCAACCGATACCCCAGCCACCGTCTCCATGTTTTCCTGGAGATGGAATTCTGCACAAAACGCGGGTATTACTGTCCTTCCTAAAATCCTTCCAGATATCAGTCAGGGAGAGACTTGAGGGGAAGGACTTAGCACTTTTGAAATTATCCTGGTGGCACGCTTAAAGAATGTTGACTGATGAGAAAGGACAAGTAGTGATTCTCAAATTATGCTTCTATTTACACTTCAGTTATAACATTGAAATCTAAAGCTCTGCTCTCACAGGAAGGGAGCAAGCCTTGTGCCCCTTCGTGGCCTCCTAGAACTTGGCTTTGTGGCTCTTACGTAGTTGTTGCCGATAGAACAATGATGAATCTAGGAATGAGACAGAGTGGGATTTTGTCATATCTTTGATACAACAACAAAGTTCTCTCTTGCCATTTTGGTGAAAGATCCCAAAATAAAAACATATTTGTGAAGTACAAAACAGTTTTCTTTACTAATGACTTGGAAGCAGAGCAGAACCTACTGGGTAAACACTCTTGGAGGTCACTTAGAGCTCTAAATACAAGACAATTCAGTCTCCTGCTAGTTCTTCTCTCAGCTTCAGAACTAAAGCAATCAGTTGGCACAAGACACTAAAACATATTCCTATTCCCAGCTAGGGCTCATTACTGGGGTCCTCTACAAGTACAAGTACAAGTGGAGCTTCCCAAGCAGATTTGGGAGGGGAGTAATTCCCCAAACTCCTCCAAGATATCAGTGTGCTTGTTTCTGTAAGTGGGGAATTTTTACAACAATGTTCACAATGCATGTTATTATGTTAAAGGATCCACAACAACAAAAATTTATTCAACTGCATTTGACGCGTGCTTTCCAATCATGTTTGGCCATAGAATTTTAAAACATATATTTACGTATTAAATATATATTTGAATATACCTCTCTATCTTACCTAGGTCTACATCTGTAGAGAGATAGCTGTCTCCCCTGAAGAAGTGGTCTCTAATGAAACATAAATGACAAAATGCTGGTCTTGGTTGGATTGATTTGGTTGTGTTGAAGTCTGGGTCACAGGTGAGTGAGACTCTGCTCTCCAAGTAGCTATGTGCACGATTTGATGCCTGTGGGAGGCTTTGGCTGGGGAGGAGATCATGTGCTAGTGTAGAGAGGAGAACCTTGGAGGAAAGTGAAAGAACAGTGGCAAGGCATCACGGGTAACCACCACCAGCTCCACTCCCCTCAACTGCCAATACCTACATGCCCCAAAGGATTGGTTTTGAACCCCGAGGTAGAGATGCTTAAAACCAGAACCTGTCTTCCTGAGCAACTCTGTGAGGTCCAGCCATTGACTTGTTGACTCAGTGTCCAGGTGACAGAGCACAGGGCTGAGACCAGGAAGCTCAGGAGAGCAGTGTCCTCACAGGCAGCTGTGGCCAAGGCTTGACAAGGAGGTCAGAGGGGAAGCCCACGAGTAGACTTATTCCAAAACACAAGGTCGACACCACTGGCCCTGAGGCTCCCCAGAAGAGCTGGGGAGAGGCTGAAGGAAGCTGAACAGCCCAATGACAACCAGTTGTCAGAGTTATATGAGCAGAGCTGCTCAATCATAAGGACGTTTTAGTTTTGCTTGCAATCTCTGAGACTTACTGGATTTTTAGAAGACATTTTGATTTCCTATGTAAAATAATCCCAATCCGATCTTTTTTTACCCTTAATCATGACTAAAATCAGACCAGATAATTCGGAGTTAGTCTGTAAATACATGCTTTGTGCAACCCCTTTAAAATCACTTCATATACCCTCTTTCCCAAATCCTCTTAATTCTATTGCAATTGCCCATGACTAGCCATGTTCTCTCATCTTCTCATCCTAAATGAGTGCTGTGCTGTGGGTGTCATGGTCATTGTCGCTGTTGTTCTGGCGGGACAGAGAGTAGGCATTTAGAGATGTCTAAAAAACAAAAACAAAACAAAAACCAGCATGCAAAAAACAAAAACAAAAACAATCCTGGTTGATGCTGCAGGAGAGACTTGTGTCTTGTAAGAAATATTTAACCTGAATATAATTGCAAGAAAACGGTCAGACAAATCCAGAATGTGGGCCGTTCCACAGAATCCTTCCTATTTGCGACTCTTCAAAGGACACATGAGATGAAGAAGAGAGGAAAGTGGTGGGATTGTCTGAATTAGGAAAGATAAAAACACATAAGAGCCTATGAAATGCAAGGAATTTTATTGAATTCTAGATTAAGTTTTTTTAAAGCTCCAAAGGACTTTCTTTTTTTAATATTCAGAAAATTTAAGTATGGACTGCATGTTGGGTAATTGTTGATGAATTAATAATTTTCTCAGATATGATAATGGTATTCTGGTTGAAGAAGAGAATGTCCTTATTCTTGGGTGATGCCAGACAGAGTAATGTGGTGAGGAGGGATGTATCATGATGTCTGCAAACTATTTTGGGGTGTGTGTGTATAGAGAGAGAAAGAGAGGCCATGAATGTGGCAAGATGGTAACAGTTGAATCTAGATGAAGATACACGGTCATTCATTTCTACCGTGTCTTCAATTTTCTTGTGAATTTGAAAACTTTTGAATTAAAAAAATACTTTTTAAAAAGAAATTTGGGGCGCCTGGGTGGCTCAGTTGGTTAAGCATCTGCCTTCGGCTCAGGTCATGATCCCAGGGTCCTGGGATCGAGTCCCGCACTGGGCTCCTTGCTCAATGGGGAGCCTGCTTCTCCCTCTGCCCCTCTCCCTGCTTGTGCTCTCTCTTTCAAATACATAAAATCTTTAAAAATAAATTTTAAAAAAGTAAAAAAATAAAAATAAAAATAAGTTCACCAAAAAGAAAAAAATGAGGAAATCATCCATGTGCAGAAATAGTATAGCTTTCCTTAGTCTGGGTTTTCTGGTAAAATTCTCCTTCTTTACACTGTGGTTCATGCAGTTATTTCATGCCTTTTTTATGAAATAAAAAAAAGGATCTAAAGAGTGCCTCTGTTCTCCCTGATAAATGTTTCCCTTCTCTCAAATCGCTCAGTGAATTCAGAGACTCTCTCCCTTACCTTTCTGAAGAACTCTACCAGACTGTTTTTGGAAGCAAGAGGTTGACCTTGTACATTACGAGTTAAGAAATGCTCCTGAATATGGTCCAGGCATAGATTTTGAATGCAGCATTTCAAAACCAGATTGAGTTAGCTGAGCCAATCTCTGGGGCTCAAAGAATTCAGGTTGAAAGGTTGATCACTGACTCCCATGAGATAATCCCACGCTGTGAAAATTGTTCCCAGACTGTCCTCTTGGATGCTTACATAGAAGGAATGGCCTCCGTGCCACAGTTGAGAAACTCCTTAGACAGATTTCCCAGAGGACTAAGACCAGCTGGGTTAGATTCAAGGTCCCCAAAAGAAAGGTCAAAGGAAACAGAGGCTTTGACCCAAGGAAGGTAAGCCTGCTGGAACACATGAGTGCTGTTTCCGAGTATCTACGATACCAAAACATAGAATATGAGCTAGATGAATTCTCTGTGGCCCCAGTACCGAGACATAGAGACAGGTCAATTTTGAGTCAAGAGCAAGGATGAGTGTTTTTAAAGGGATGTGGCCAAAGATGGAATGGTGTGATGCCTCTGTAGGAAGTGAGGGCCCCATCAAACGAATTAGGAAGAAGGAGGCCACACAACCATTAGGTAAGACGCTATTTTTGAAATAATGGAAGCATCAGGAGAAGGAGTAACTGGGAAATCTTAAGATCCCCTTCTGTCCGGGCACATTTCTCTCTTCTTTCATCTCCCCAGAACAGAGAACAGTCTCCTTGAAATAAAACCAAGTGCTAATAACGCTGGTCCCCAAAGAGCCTGCTCTCTGACGGCCTGTGTCCTTGGCTATTTGAAATAGCTTGGAGCAGACCCATCGAAGCCTGTCACCTGGCCCAGCAGGGTGGGAACAGGAGGCTAAGGTGCCCCTTGGGGAGCCTTCTACCCCTCAACATGGTCTTTGTGCGTCACCCCCTGATCACCAGGTATCTTAGACAGCCTGCTGAAAAGAATTCAGACGCTCTCGAGCTCCCAGCGGGAAAACCTTGGAGCCCTGTTGTTGGAAATAGCTCCCAACCTGCATCTCGGGCAGGTATTTTTAGGTTCTGTCTTGAAGACACAGAAACTTTCATACATTTCAGCTCCTTTGTCTGGAGTCACTGCAACCCCAGACATGTCATTGAAATGGGGTATAATTGTGGTCTCCTCCACCCACCAATCTGAGTGAGTCGAAAAGAGCTTCCTGCTGTGCCTTTTCTGGCAAGGGGAAGTCAAAATGGATTTTTTAAAATAATAATATGTTGATCAAGAAGAGGGAAAAAGAAAACCTATTGAGGAGAGGGGGCTCTGCGTTTGGACTGATACAGAGAGGAAGGTTACCTATTATTTTGAAACCTGGTCTTGGTTCTCTCTTGCAAGCTGTAGAATTCAAGCTTGGAGGAGCTAATGTCTCACATTTGAGGTTAGGAAATAAAGATGCTTGGAATCATCTGAGTTAGATCAATGGCTGTTATTAATATGAGGCTCTCTGAGGAATAATTATAATTGTCAATCACTGGGCATAGCCTGACATTAAAAGGAGAAACCACAATGACGCAGGGCAGATACGTGCAACTGGCAAGAGGCAAATGTTCTGCTCGTGCAAAGGAGCTGGAAGAAGGGATGTTTGAGTCCCCAAGGGGGTCTGGCCACCATCTCACCATGGGGCGCATCAACAAAGGGGACCTAGGGGTGATGCTTTCTGGAAGCTCAGGGAGAACCATCTCAAGGGCTGACATTCTAACTGTAGGGCGAGTGATCCAAGTGCCTGAGAGGGCCTTAGGCCCCTACAGCTCACATGTCCATGAGAAGCAACATCAATCAAATCCCCTCCAGCAATGTTACAGTCATCCCTGCCACCGGGGGATCCAGACCGCAGACAGCAAAGGGCAGGTAGCTATGGTGAAGGGTGGATCTGACGTTGGTTTAAATAGATGGTGAGCCTTTTTCACCGGAGAAAAATAGCAAAACATTTGCCCACAAGGTCCAGAAAGGAGATCACCAATGGTCAATTTTCTAAATTTAACTTCAGGAGAAAGGAAACAACCTGCTCCAGGAGTAGGCTTTAAGGAGGCTCAGGAAAGAAGCAGAGCACCCCATATGAAGGTTTCCCTCAAGGACCCCGCAGCCATGCAAAGCTGAAGCCCAGTTTACACAGACCAGAATCAGGACCAGCTATGTCATTGGCAGGGCCCAGGGCCACGTGAAAACGTTGGACACCTTGTTCAGAAATGGTTGAGATTTTCAGGAGGGCAGTAGTAGGGCAGTCAATCAAGGGCAAGGCAAGCCTCCTGCTCACGCAATCCGCTCGGATTCAGGGGCAGACCCCCGCCCTGTGGTCACTGAGATCAGGAGCATTAGGAGACGCAGGGCCTAATCCAAATGGCAAAGAGACTCTTCAGCTGTTGCTGGAATAACTGGTAAGGAAAAGTCAAAATGGACTTTTAAACAAAAACATGTTGATCAAGAAGAGAAAAAAAAAGTCCGTTGAGGCAGGGGGCACTGAATTGGGGTATACGAGCCTGATGGTTATGCTTCTAAAAGCGTATGTTGCCTCCCGAGGTTCAATATTTAATACGTGGCATTTAATCCAGAAATCCCCTGATCCTAATAAAGCTTCAGATTTCACACACACACACACACACACACACACACACTGTGTGTGTGTGTGTGTGTGTGTGTGCCCGAAGAACAAACCTAATACTTGCCCCCATTTACTGACATAGGAAGGAACTATACCATAAGTTCGGTACTAAAAGCTTGATCTTCATAACAACTCTCTAAACAAGGAACCAGTATTATCTGTATTTTAAAGATGAGGGGGCTGAGGCTTCCTGGGGTGAAATGTGTGGCTCAAAGATTACAGTTACTGAGTGAGCAGCTAGTGAGCTTGGATCTGGATTCTTAACTGCTGAGCCATGCTCTTTTCTATGACAAGCACGGGCTCACTTTCTTCTCCTGACAACTATATGGAGACGTCACTTGACAATCAAGGGCGGAGAATCACTCTGAATGTCACCTGAGAAATTAGTGGGCAAGTCAGTACCTGAGCTCAGGGCTCCATCACTGAACAAAGGGAAGATAAAGGGGCGTGGCCACCAAACACTCTTGAATATTCCTACAGTCACACTGAGGACCCAGAGCTGGCAGGGACCTCCCTGTGTCACATGACCCACACCCTCTGGCTGGGTAGGATCGGAGCCAGGCAGAAAGACCAAGAGAAACAAATTGCAAAGTCTACAGGGAAGAGACCACCGCACGAATACCTGTAAAATCCTTTAGGTTCAAACTATGTTTTGCAAGGGCCAGAATTCGGGGGTGGGGGGGGGAACCCCAGCCCGGCAGACTGTAAAAGTTCAGAGCTGAGCAGAGAAGTAGTTTCAAGCTAACTTTTCATAAAAAGCAGAAAAGCATAGAGGGAAAGTTAATTAAGTCATAACTGAGTTGCAGAGAAAACTGCTTCTCGTGGGAAGGAAATTACGCTGGGTTGGAAGCCTGAGCCGGGAACGTGGTGTGGCTCATTTTTACGTCTTTTCATTTTCAACATCGGTTAGAAAGATCAGGGGACAAGGAACAGAAGGGAAAAGAGTCTGAGATTCACAAGCAGCATTCTTTCATGAAAGGAACTGTTTTGGTTTTTTCCACTTTCTTGCAGTCTGGTTGACAAATACAGTTGTATTTAAGGTGTAGGACAACGGTGAAAATATGCCCCCCTCATCAGGGCAATGACACGTCCATCACCTCACATAGTTACCTTTTTAAAAACTGTTTTGATGAGGGCACCTGGGTGGCTCAGTCGGTTAAGTGCCTGACTTCGGCTCAGGTTGTGCTCTCAGGGTCCTGGGATTGAGCCCCATGTGGGGTTCCACACTCAGTCTGCTTTTCCCTCTGCCCCTCCCTCCTTCCCGTGAGCGCTCTCTCTCTCTCTCTCTTTCTCTGTCTCTCAAATGAATAAATAAAATCTTAAAAAAAACCACCTATTTTGGTGAGAACATTGAAGTTCTACTCTGTTAACAATTTTCAATTAGACAGTGCAATATTATCAACCACAGTCACGAGGTTATATTATTTTAGGTCCTCAAGACAGTTCATCTCGTAACTGAAAGTCTGTACCCTAATTCTCCCACTTCTTTGCAGCCACTTTTCTACTCTGTTTGTAAGAGCTTGACTTTTTTGTTTTGTTTTGTTTTAAGATTTGAAAGGAACTGTAAGAACCAAGCGGGGGCCAACTCAGTATTAACATAGGAGTTGGAAGGAGCCTCCTCGGGGCAAGTCTGGCAGAAGAAAATCAGCCTGTGGGCTCAAGGTCTTCAGCAGGTGTGTGAAGTCTTCCCCACTGTTTGGCTGGAACTTCTGTCTGCTTTGGATATTTCTGTCAAAGAACTCGAAGGCAGGCATTATTGTTTTATTCATCTTGGTATCCTTTTGTGCTTCACCTGCCATGTAGAAGCCTCCATAAGTTGAACTGGAAATGGTTGGGTAGTGGGAGAAGGTGATTATTTGGGATCCAACGATTTCCTTTTTTTTTTTTTTTAAATCCTGCTCTCTCTATATTTTGACTTCTCCTTGTAGGCTAAAAAGAGTTGTTTGAGATTTTTACTGTCATTTTAATAAAACATTATACGTATATAGAATAAAAAGAAACATTCGCTCATTGTATACTCTTCCTATGTCTCCTGATTATCCATGCCTGGAGGAAAAAAAAAAAAAGCCATATTCATGAACTAACCAGCAACACTATTTCCCCAGTAACAGGCAGCTTCAAGGGCATGGCTATGGAGAGACAAAATCCATTCTCTGTCATGTGTGCCTTAAACAACCCCCCCAAAAGCAAATACGGTCTGTCCACGGGAGCAAATGACACCACCTCTTTTAATTTTAGATCCTGGGACACTTAAAAGATGTTGAGCAAAAGTTATGCCCTAACATTTAGCGTCAAAGGCCCTGCTCTGTAATTGCATTTACTTCTGTTCCTCCCAGGAAAGCTAACTGGGCTTCGTTTAAGCCACACATTTTTATCAGACATCTGTTGTGTGAGATGGTAGTTCTCTGCTCTGGCGTTGCTGGGTCCCTCCAGTCAAAGGTGGGTTTCTCAGCGGCCAGCTCAGCAATTCCAAAGGAGTTCTGTCTTTAGGCTGGTGCTGACTTGTCAACCAGTTGAAGCAATGGAATGGCCAGGGAAGATCCAGAGCGGGATTGGAACGGGTACCTGCTTTCACCGCATCGTGGACCACTGCCCCCAACAACTGACTGTTGCGTCCTCCCAGAAATCCTTATTTTTTCCATTCCAGTTGGGGAGGATTGGGACAAAAGCGAAGGAAAATGGGGAGCATGGAGAGAGGGCAGCCCAGTGTGCATGGCTACATGTCGGGTTGTACAGGAGAGTTATAATTAAAGTCCAAGACGACAGATAACTATAAAATCAGATTGGTTGCTTTCCACATGGAAGGAAAACATAATGTTGTCGTCCAACCCAAGCTTTTTTGTAAATTGAAATTACAGTTTTATTTGGAGCTATTTTTAAAGGTCCATTAATTAAAGATTGGAAGCCATGCCAATGCAAGAAATACCATAAAAGGTGTTAGATTTAATGATCACCAAGGACTATAATTAAAAGATGATGTTATCTGAATATCAAATGCTCTAAATCGGTGTTTGTTTTTTTATTGAAAATAAACAAATTCAGGAGCAAAAAAAATAGAAAAGATATGTGCAAAATGTAATGATAATGGTTGACTTCTAAACAGCCAAGGAAATTATAGTCATCATGTGTGGGAAAAGAACAAACACCTCTTAATTGCATTTCATTATAACGTACCTTTCTCTGCTCAGTTGTATATATTAATTATAAAAATCGTGCTGCAGAGCAGAGAGGCTCTACAATAGTTTTTTTCCCCCTTTCCTCCCTTAATTCTGTCTGAAGCAGGATGGAAGAACAATATCATGTGTCATCTGCAGAAAGAGCTTTCAAAGACAAAATCATAAGAAGAATGAAAGGCTATTATATAAAAAAGAAAAAATGCTTTGATTTCACAGATTTTCCACTTATTAATGTTTAAGGTTATCTGCTCTTTTAGAAAAAGTATCTTCTCATATTGTTTTGTATGTGTATGTTCTGCTAACACCACTTTCTGATAACTGTATCACATGGCATATGCATTACGTAGACAGTTGTTAATGGAAGTGGGGAGTGGGTGGGAAGCAAGCATTATTATGGAAAGATGCCATGCAGGACTTGAGGGATTTTCTAAGATGAGGCAAAAGAAGAGAGTGAGGGGTTGGATTTGAGGCCCATGCTCGGAGAAGGATAACCTCGGTGCCCTGTTTCTACAAAGGGCAAGGATGGAGATAATGAGCTTGAGCTATGGTAAGAAAGGCTCAGTGTAGGCATTACAAGGACTCTCAGACGGCCCACGTTTTAACCTGGCGGAATGGGATCATCCAAAGTGGAGTTCGGAATTTGCTTTATCAGCGATCTGCTAAAACAGGTGAGCTCCATCGGATCGGCGAGGGTTAAGGTGTGTTTCTAAAGAGAAACAGAGATCTTAACCTGGGTTTCTAAGAAATGTCCGAATATCACTGCAGTTTTCCGGGCAGAGGTCCATAATTTACCAGATGGTTGGCTGACTCTGTAATCCGGAAAGGCTTAAGAACTGCTGCTCTAGGCCCTTGGCAGTCCGTATTCGGTCCATGGACCAGCAGGATCGGCATCACCGGGGAGCTTCCTGGACCTGCAGAATCTTGGATCCCACCTCGTACCTACAGAATGGGCACTTAAGCAAGATCCCCAGGGGATCCATGTGCACTTTGAGATGTGCCAATGTAGATGACCCGATGATGACCATCCATGCCTATCTGTGGTGCCTGGGAGCCAGAGCTGTGTTTCTCCATCCACACAAGCTCAAGTTCAATCCCGACACAGCCGGGATCTTAGCCCGATCTGTGCGATCTTAGCCCATAAGGAGGTGGCAACAATACCTTCCTCACCTAAGGGTTGTGAAAATTAAATGAAATAGTATGTGGAAAGCATTTAATGACCGTCTGGCCCATAGAAATCACAGGATGACAGTTGGATTGTTGTCAGGTTCAGGAAATTATCCATGATATCAAAAATGTTAGGATCTGTGAGTCAAAAGTAGCGGTTTGCAGCCAGAGACAATTTTACCCCTACCCCCAGGGGAGATCTGGCAATGTCTGGAGACAGTTTTGATTGTCCTGACTTTGTGGAAGGGGACTACTGGCATAGAGTGGGTAGAGACCAGGATGTTGCTAAACATCCTACAGCGAACAGGACAGCCCCTCGAGAAAAGCATTATCTGTTGCAAAAATCTCAATAGTGCTGAGATTAAAAAACTCTGAGCTAAAAATAAGGGCATAAAAACTGACTTGGTCAGGTGCTAAGGACAGCATTAGGGTTCTACGAGCACTTGAGAGGTTACTTGCCACACTAGCTTTTAAACTGGAAAAGTAAAAGAGAATTGCCACCTTCAACCATGTCAAAAATCTGAGTAAGTTTCCTATAGGGATTTCACCCCTGCAAGGTGTAAGTGATACCTGACAAGGTTAGGACCCCTCCCACCCCGTTCTGTCTCTCATAGCTTACCACCCTGGTTCATTTCTTTGGAATACCCTTCGTGCTCAGTAATTATTGTTCACTTACGGTTTGCTTGATTCTGCTCTGCCTTCCTTGGAGCTCTGGGGAGGAGAGCTTTCGTCTGCCTGTATCTCTGATGCCTAGCCCCATGCCTGGCGCATTTGGGGCTTCTGCAGTATTTGTCCCGTGAGTATATTTATGCCAGGCTTGCCTTGTAGATTTCAGTGAGATATACCAGGGAATGCAATATACCTGTTCTCCTGGTCCTTCCGTCCCTTTTTAAAGACTTAGACACAAATAGAATAAAGCTTTGAGTTTGGACTTATTTTGGAATCTCATAAGGATTCCCAGAAATGAGATGAGATAGAAGAGAAGAAAATATACTGAAGAACTCCCACCCATGAGCAGCCCAGCAGCATGGTAGAGACGGCAGGCTTTCGTACTTTTATTTTTTAAGAAAGGGGGAAAGAGGATGGACTTTGGAGTCAGGCAGAACTGGATCCAAAGTAGCATCATTTACTAACCACGTGACTTTAATAAGTTATCCAGCTGCTCCAAGCCTTAGTGTTTTCATCTTTAAAATGGGACTGGGGTGCCTGGGTGGCTCAGTCAATTGAGCATCTGATGCTTGATTTTGGCTCAGGTCATGATTTCGGGGTCATGGAATAAAGCCCTGCATTGGGCTCTGTGCTCAGCATGGAGTCTGCTTGTCCCTCTCCCTCTGCTCCTCCTCCTCACCCTACTCTCTTTCTCTTCCCCCCAAATAAATAAGTAAAACCTTTTTTAAAAGATTTAAAATGGGACTAATCATTGGAACAAACTGAGAAGGTCTTTTTTTTTTTTTAAAGATTTTATTTATTTATTTGACAGAGAGAGACAGTGAGAGAGGGAACACAAGCAGGGGGAGTGGGAGAGGGAGAAGCAGGCTCCCCGATGATGTGGGGCTTGATCCCAGGACCCTGGGATCATGACCTGAGCCGAAGGCAGACGCTTAACGACTGAGCCACCCAGGCGCCCCTGGGAAGGTCTTTTGAGAAAGAAAGGAGACCACACAACCTTTCAACAAATATTGACTGTGGGCCTACTGTGTGTGTACTAAATCCTGTACTAAACACTAATGCATGTAAGCCACTTGGCACGGTGTATGGCATAGAGAACTTGGCACCAGCTACAGTGTTGACCCGCTTACGTCAAGCTGGGTTCATGAAGTACCAATCAGGGATTCCTGGCTTCTGTACTTCATTGTTACCAGTTGAGAGAGAAATGGTATCTTAAGAATCATGCCATCTTGGTACCCAGTGATAATTGGTTTAGTAAAAAGAAACAAAGAATGGGTTAAAATAGTTTGTCAGCCGATTAAAGTGTTCATTGCCAACTCTAAAATTAGGTGGGGAGGGTGCACCTGGCTGGCTCCGTTGGTAAAGCATGGGACTCTTGATCTTGGGGTGATGAGTTCAAGCCCCACATTGAGTGTAGAGATTACTTAAAAAAATAAATACATAAAATAAAATAAAATTAGGTGGGAGGGATACCTCAAAGTAATCTGGCAAAACAAATGACTGCTTTAGGAATTTGAAATGAGGTGTTTTGTGAAAGATGTTTATCACTGTGTTAGCTCCAATATCTGAAAAGTAGACCCAACCTAAACATCCAAAGATATGGGGAATCATTTGGAAAATTGGAAAAGTCAATGTGATGAAATTCCTTTTGGACATTAAAAAATTAGAATTACATATATCTATGGACGATACAAAAAAAATGTTTACATACATAATGCCTGTATGAAAAATCAAGCTCTTTGGTCAAAGTGTCCAAGATAAAATGCAAGAAATGAATAGAATTATATTAAAGTGGCTGAGTATGTGCCCTGTTCATATTTTATCCAAAATCTTCTTTGATGCTGCTAAAACTTCTTTCTGGGTAAAAAAATAATTTCTATAATAATAATTAAATACTTCAGTGCTAGATTAATGACTAAGAATTTTCCTATTTTGGAAAAAAATACTCCCAGAAAGGTCCCAGAAAGGGAGAAATAAATAAAAACACATTGGAAACATTAAATATGGCCAGTGGGTAAACTATAATTACCTAGCGCCTAACAGTTTGAGACAGAATGTTATACATATGGTCATTTCCGTGCTTAACTATAGGGAAGAGAAGCAGGTACTTGGTCTGTGAGGGGAAAAAAGGCAAAGATTGTACTTTGAAAGCAAGGATTCGCTAGGTCAATTTTCATCTATCTTCATAGTACAACCAGATTCTGAACTATGGCTCTGCCCACAGAGCAAATCTCAAGGTTCAGATGCTCACACATTGGGGTCAGAAAGACCTGTTTTCAAATCCCTGCTTCACCTCTTCCTTGCTACTGGGCTTTGAGCAAGATGCTTACCTTGTCCAAACCTCCATTTCCTCATCGGTAAAATGGAAATAATATTCCTCATTCCTGGGCTGTTTAAAAGATTAAATCAAATCCCATTAAACTAGACTCTTAAGTATACGCACAACACCTAACGCTAATTAGTGCTCAACAAGTATCTGTTAATTACAGTATTAATATTCCTATTCTAATAGATTGCTCTCACACTCTATCTCATTCTTAACTGTGAGCCAGGTTGTGGGCCAGGATGTTTGGGGTGTTTGGATGAAGAGCTCTTTGGGGACTTTATCTTCCCTTTCAAAACTCCCAACCTCTGAGTTTCCTCCCATTGCTAATTGCTACTCCAGGAGCTGTGACAACCTTTCCTGTTTGGTAGTTGATGAATCAATCAAAAGATGTTTTTGTGATGCAGTGATTTGGGGGTTGCTGGAGTGCCTGATGGAATGTGTGACATTGACAACTCCCTGGGGAGGTGGGGAGTGGGATTTGATGCATCCACCATGGGATGTTCCCAGGGGATGCCAAACAGGTGCCCCGACCCCCACTTACCCAGGAAAACCATCTAGCAAGCTGGGTAGACTCTAGTTTCTATGGTAATGGTTGTTGGGGGACCAATATCCCAACAATCCTGTTTCGCTACCCACGGCGTCGCTCTCAGTCCCCCACCTGCACACCTTTCCCTTGTCCTTCTCCTTCTGCCAATCATTCCTGTGCAAAACGTATCCCTACCCCTTGCCGCCAAAGCTCTGTCCTCTAAAAGGCAGATCTAGTTCTCTGATCAGCATCCTCCTCGTAAGGACTCAACACCCAACAACAGTTTATTGAGCAACCTCTTTACAGAAAACATGCAGACTGTAAAATGGGATTCCACCAAAACAATCCACAATCCAGGTTGATCGCTGAGGGCCTACCGGGTGCCAAGCACCATTCTAGAGGTTGAGCAGGGTGAACAGGGAGGAACGAGTGGGCATAAATATTAGCAAGTACCATCCAGACTTTAGAGAGCTCAGCGTTGGGTTGGGGGACATAACCTTATTTGTATCTCAGAATGATGCAGGAATAATTAATAAAGGCTGACTGAGGTGTGATCAAAGCCTGGAGCCTTCCCTGAGGACAAGGCATTCTGATTATAGTGGCAGGTGAGGAAGCAAAGTGGGGGTCAGTACCAACACCGTGTAGGAAGCCATTCTTGAGCTGGGCATTGCAGAATAAGTTTTTCAGTGGGCAAAGGTACACTGGGTATGAGGGATGGGAGGGAAATAGAGAAGGGTGGCAAGGATATTGATTTTATGGAAGAAGGCAATGGGGACTAACACTCCTGCGTTGATAATATCGGTCATTATGATAACACCTGCCATTTATTGAATACCTCTTTTTTCTAGACTCTACAGTAGCTACTTTATTAATAAAAACGTATCTGTTAGGATGTGTTGGGGACTTTCTGTGCTAAACACTTGACATGAATTTACATCACTAGGTAAATCAGCCCTGTTATCTGCTAGAGACTTCTGTTTTTTGCTCTGCCTCTGAGCTGAGAAGATTTATAATATACCCATACATTCTTCATGCAGTGAGGTGCATGAATGCCTGAGCTTTTTAGCCCCAGCTGCACGCTTGGCTAGCTCTATGACCCTAGACAGGGTACTCTCTTCTCCCAAAGCCCAGTTTTCTCATCTAGAAAATGAAATGCAGTTGAATCAGTGTCCTCGCAAGGTGGCTGGGAAAAGTAAATGAAAGACTACCTGAGAAGTACCTAGTATAGGCCTGGTCATGCTAAGCACTTCATAAATATTCATGATTATTAGGACTCCACCGCTGGTTCACTGAAGGCTGCTCCAGGCATCCTGAGATTGAGAAAAAACACTCCATTTCATGGGTTTGCCTTCTATCACCTGGCATGTTCATTCTTTTCCCAAATCATCGGCGAAAGGGCTGTGCCGGATGACTTGAATGGTACTTCAGCTCCAAAAGGCCCATTTTTCAATGCCTCACTCAAGTAACCCTCTTCCGGGGCACCTCGATGGACAACTTCAACCCACAAGCCCGACCCCTGCGCTGACGGCCCAACTGTTGTTCACCTTGGGCCGATCACACTTGTGTGAGGTAGTACAAGACTAGGCAGCTTGTCTCCATCTGCCGGCCCCTCAGGTTGTCTTGCGGTGGCCGTGGGGGTAAGCGTGGGGTGTGAGGAAGCCTCTGGCAGTGAACAGGTCCACCCGGACCCACAAACACCCAACCAGTCGGCAACCCCTCGTCCTTTCCTCACCCATCTTCCTCCTTGAGTTCCCCATCAAGCCTGACGCCCAGCTCCCAAGACCACTTTCTTCTTGAAAACTTTATTGTTCTGATGAAAACCTGCCACAACCCATCTTTCACTGTCTCTTAATTTGATAACTCTACATTTTAAGGTGTTTGGGGTTTAGGGCTTTAAAAAAAAAAATTTCATCAAGTATTTAAATCAATCTCGCTCCTCTTTATTGATAGAAACTCAAGCCTGCTGATTAACTTTTCAATCAAAGCTGCCTACAACACACAGGCTGGTGCAGGCAACAAAGATTGCGGTGCGGGCGCTAGCTAGAGTAGTGATGGGACTGACTTCCTCGGCACCTCCCGCTGCCCCTCGTGAAGCAGAGGGCACTTCAAGGTCGGCTACAATTTCCTTGCCCAGAGGGACTGCTGACAGAAAGCTCTGTCACTGCCCCTAAGTTTCCTGCATGCATCGGGGTTCCCTGAAATTTCTGGAACATGCCTACTATGTGCAGGGTTGGAGTTGGAGGAAGCTGCACAGTGAAAAGGAGGAAAAAAAAGAAAGAACAATAGCACTTTTTTTCTTTTTCTTCCCCTACCCTTTAGAGAGAGTTGATTAGTATACCCTATAATATAATCACGATCCCATACTGGGTAGATGGGTAGAGACAGAGACAGTCTTTTTTTGTATGTACCAGATAGCACTCAGAATGCTTACCCAGAAATGCTTAGGGAAGCAACGGGAGTGATAATAATAATAATAATATATAATCATCATTAATGTAATTAATAATTAATTATTAATGCAACTAATGTATGTAATTACATTACATACATTAATTATTATGTATTAATAATGTGGGTGTTAATGTAATTAATTACATGTATTAATGTAATTAATATAATTTATTATTAATAATATCATTGTTATTATCATTTTAAATAATAGCTAACTATTATAGCTAACTAATATAGCTAACTATATCCAGCACTTACTATGAGCCTGACTCTGTGCTAAATCTGATTTCATAGCATTCACTCAACCCTCTATGTGTGTAAGGATTATTATTCTCCCCCCTTTTCAGTTGAGAAAATGGAGCCTAGAGATGTCAAGGTGCTTGTCAAAGTTCCCACAGCCAGTAAATGGCAGGCCAAAGAAGTAATCCAGGGGGGCCACTCCTCTCTTACACACAAATGCATGGGGTACATCTTGTCTTCTGTCTCTATCGGACCAAAAACTCATTGAAGGCAACAGCTTTTTGCCTCCCTTATAGTTGCCTACAAGTCTGGCACGAGGCAAGGGCTCAAAAATGTTCAAATCAGCATTTGAACTGATTAAATATTCTTTCAATAACTGGGTCTAATTGGGGCCAGACCAGTTGTAGACTCCAAGGATACAGTGAGGATAAGGTAGCCAAGGTCTCAGTCCTCATGAGGCTTAAGGCAGTAGGTAGAGGTCTCTGCTTTTGTATTTGGTTTGCTGTAACTAACTTATGGCTTAAAGTGGATTCTCTGGGTTTCCGGAAGCGACGTCATAAACCTCAGACTCCCTATGTCCAGGCCTGGGGGCTGTAAGGGCACCTTGCTCACAGCACTGAGCAGTTGCCCTGCAGGTGGCCTGATTTATTTTCTTCCAGAATCAAAGGTAGCCCAGTCAGGTCCAGGAGATGATACAGAGAGAAACAGAGCGAAGTATCATCCCGGCACTTAGACGACAGAAGGGTAGGCTGGGGATGGAGTATCTCCCTGCTAGAGTATCCACCTCTCCTGATTTACAGTCTAATTGAGGAATGCTTTCAACCTATTTTGCCTGCCGTCAACATCAAAATGCCTCTCTTGATTGTAAACTTCTGGAAGGTGACACTGAGAACGTTTGTGGTTAAGCCAACGGTCCCGAGCGATGTGAGTTCACTGTTCCCGTAGCAGACAACTGACTTTCTCTTGCCAAAATTCTATCATCCTTCCGGGATTGTAGGTAATATACTAATACTTTCTGGAACTCAGTCAGTTTCCCCATCAGTGAAAGGAGAGGGTTTACTCCAGGCTCCTCCACTGAAGAGCTGTGTGACCGTCTGGGTCCCGTACACCTGTGGGTTCTGTGATGCTTCAGTGACAAGCCTAAGTGGGTTTTGCCCATGTGACACCTTCATGTTGAATCTGGCTGGGACGTGGGTGAGGCCAGAGCAGATTGGAAAAGAGCTGGCAGCACAAGGTCTCCCTGGGAAAACTGAGATCCAGGAGCACATCCCTTAGGTCTGAGGAAAGTAGGGACACACACACACACACACACACACACACACCCAAGGCCCCCCAGTGAATCTAGCCAAACCGCATCATGTTCCCCGCCCACTTCCGCGCTAGGAGCCTTTTGTCACAGAAGGTAAGGAAGAGCTCCTGAGGAGGACCGCCAAGTTCCCCTGGACTCAAATTTCAATCCTCACACTAATTTCTATTCTCATTATTTAATTTCCTTCTCATCAGTCAGAATTAAATACCAAATCCCAACCCAGGTCTTCTCGGGTCCAATCGCCCTGATGCTTTGTTTCCAACTTATATAAAAGTTTAAATTTCCTCTTCCCTTGCTCAAATTTCTGCCAAAACAGTCATCAGCAATGAAATTTTTGAAGATAATTAGCATATCAGATATCTGGAAGAAGCTAATAATGTATTTCTTGGATTGTGCTTCTCTGGTTAGCTGTTATTAATCGCAAATATTATTCATGTCATTTGAAATATTCCTGTTGGCGGATGTTTCTATGCTTGAAGGATTCTGGCTGAGAGTCTTGGGCGACAGATGCACCCACCCCCAGCCCCTTTAGAGAGGAGAGTTTGGGTCCTGTCTTGTTGAACAGGGTTAACCTTCAGGGGAAACAGCATTAAGGGAAGTAATTATCCATTCACACTGAGCTGGCTACAAAGAAAGTGAGAAAATCACCTTCTCAGAACTCACATGAAAAACATAATGTAGTTAATATTAAATAAAGGCATTGGGCAACCTAGCCTCGTTTTACAGTGTGTTCTGATGTGTCCTTGATCAGGGGCTGTTTTGTTTATGATTAATGAATGACTCACCTTGGGCCGTGTTCCGTTCAATGCATACCTCATTATGAATTTGAAGAGGTCATTTGTTCCTCGGATTTAAAATAAAAAACCTCTTTGTACATTCAGAAGGTTAAGAGTTGGATATTGGTACAAAATTAGGTCAAAGAGAAGACATTGGCTTTGGGTTGTTTGTTGATAGTGTTGTTTTTAACAAACAAATTCACTTCTTAACTTCTGGCGCTCGGAGAGAAACTCTAAGCCTGGGCTTTGATTTTACAGTAGGTCCTAAAATTATGTGGTTTAGACCCAGTTTCTCTACAGCAGCAGCACTGCCTTCTGGGCACCATGAATCCGAAGGGTGTCGGGTTGGTGGGACCCAGGCGGGCAAAGGCTCTCTGTGCTACTCCGGGAAGATCAGGTGGAGGGGAATTCACACGAGACGGGAACAAATCAAAAGTCAACACACTCTTGGAGGGGAATTCACACGAGACGGGAACAAATCAAAAGTCAACACACTCTGAGGCCCAAGAACTCAGACAAGATCATTTCTTATTCCTTTTTCCACGTTGTCCACCAGACTCTCTTTTAAATGGTTTCTTGTGCTCTTTAAAGTTGTTCACGATCATTTTAATTTAGTTTCACTCATATTTCAATGTCAGAATGAGCAGTAGCTTGCAATCTGCTTTGCCAGACCCTACAAAACCCAAATCTGACGCAGAAGGTCATAACGAGGGAAAAATAAAATTCTGTGCCTGTCTGCTTTTGTAAGGTTCCTGATAAATAAAAACCGCCAATAAGGAGACATATCTATATCTTTTGCGATACATACGCTCACACACAAACACATTTATCAGTGGAAAACAGATGAGAGATTAGAGAGACGGATCGACAGACACTGATGGGGCCACAGGTTTGTTTTTGAATGGCCATGGTGGGGACCACTAAGAGGGGGAACTTGCGTATTTGGAACCCATCACCCTAAGCTGAGCAGTGAACACATTCATAATCACTGGCATAATTTCCAGCAGTATACACACAGACGTGTGGTTTACTACCTATGGGCCCCACCACAGCTCAGTTAATGATCTTTCCACAGGGTATGTGTTCACTTGTGCATTCAAATGAGAACTTGTCACGCAGAAATAAAAGCATGCTCATGAACAGACTTTAGCGGTTGACTAAGGATACCCACTTCGTGGTAGACATAGTTCACTAATCACCTAACCAACTTTTTTTTTAAGGCAAGTTATTTCTTTATGTGTGAGAGAAACTATGTCCTTTGATCACAGCCATTCAGATGGGATTAAATAACAACAAATCTCAGAGACCCAAAGGGGTTACTCCTGACTCTGTCACTAAATAGCTGTGTGACCTTGGGCCGGCCATTTCCCGTTCTGGGCTATAGGGCCACTGCTATAAAGTGAGGGCATTGGACTAGATTGTCTTTATATTGTTCCTTACCATCAGTATTTTTTTTTTCCTAGAATGATGTGTGTCCTATCAGTGTTCTATGATTCTATTCCAGAAACTAATATCTGAATAGCTAATTCAAGGTAGGAAATACCTCTACTTCAAAATGGCCTCTCGGTGAAGTTATCTCTTACTATTTCGTAAACTAAACCCAGAAGACCAATGTTTTGTCCTTCTCCATAACCTCCATCTGCCTCATAGACGTGTGAGGCCCTATCAGACACTTCCAAGAAAGTTAGCAAAATTCCACAGAAAAGTTTCCTCAAATTACCATAAAACATTTTTAGAAGATAGAGGACCCAAATAGCAGTAAAGATATGTTTTTAAATGCATTACAGCATTAGACAGAAACCTTAGTTGGGGCAAAGTTATATATATATATATTTTAGATGATTACTCTATACTCTTAAAAAAAAAAAAAGCTCCTACCAATTTGAGAAAATGGAGAGGAGCCTGAAGGTGGTTTGTGAATCAGTTTTATTATATGTCACACTGGTGGCCATTATCTACCTGTTTTAGCTTGAAAGCTAATTAAGCCAGATTGGAAATACTTAAAGCGACAAACAAACAAAAATCCTCTGATTTTAAGATAAGGGCTTTGTGGGTGTTTTTCATCTTCAGGATCGCAAGATGGCTGCTGCACCCTCAGATGCTCCCAAAGCCCCACCCACAGACTTTTCCTTACATCTCATTTGTCAGAACTTCCTCCTCCCCCAAGGATGCCAAGGACCATCATTCGAAAGTCCCTCGGGGCAGAGGGTGGAACAGGGAGTGGTTCCATTGTTCCACTATGTCTGCCACACCTGCCCAGTATCACGCCGCTAGCGAGTGACAGTCCCACTTCAAGTGTTTATGAATGCTGACATATGCTTTTTTCCTGGGAATTCCAAGCTTGGACCTCTGGGTACTTCTCCTCTATGGGGTTTACTTTATCTTTTGTGAGGGTTCAGATGTTTGAGAAGATTACAAGTGATCTTACCTGCTTTTACACATAGAAGAGTAAACTACCCCACAAACTTTCTCCTAAATGCCTCCCCTCCTTCCTTTTTCCTATGAGCAAGACCTCCCCACCTGATGTCATTGAACACGAAGATGGCTATGGAATATGGCTGGCATTGACTGCCCATCATGGAGGATGCTCTCGGCTCCTTCCAATCTGTGTTGATTTTGGCTTTTGCTAGTAACTCCCCACCTTTATTTTGTATAATCATACTACCCTCTTCCCAGTCCATGGAGTTCAGTGGGAATAATCCCATCTCCAAGCTCCAAAGGTGTCATGAGACCTAGACTTGGCCGGTCAGTCAGTGAGTGCATAGCCTTCTCTCCAGAGAGACTGGCTCAGAGAATGACTTAGTCCATTCAGGGTCCCCCAACAGAATACCATAGACTGGGTGGCTTATAGACAACAGATACAGTTCCAGAGTCTGGAAGTCCAAGATCAGTGTGCCAGTATGGTTGAGTTCCCATGAGAATTCTCTTCTGGGGTTGTAGACCGCCAACTTCTCATATCCTCACGCAGCTGAGAGCAGAGCAGGGAAGCAGGCTCTCCCATGACTCTTATAAGGGCGCTAATCCCATTCATGAGGGCGCCACCTTCATGATGTCACCTGATCTTAATTTCCTCCCCAAGGCTCCACCTCTTATACCATCACAATGCGGGGTAGGGTTTCAACATACGAATTCTGGGGAGACCCATTCAGTGCACAACTGAGGTTGTATTATTAAGATGAAATAAAGAGAATTTTCCATGGATCTTTCCTGGAACCATAGGAAAAACATGCCCTTTCTCCCCTGGAAAGAAAGCTAGACTGGGCACGATGTAATAGAATCTGTATCTTCTTCTGCTGACCATCACAGTGGGAGGGCCTAGCTGAGGACAGAACACAGAAAAACAGAAGGAGGAAAAGCAGAAGGGGGAGAGAGAAAGAGAGGGAGAATCTGATGATCCATTTCAGCATCTTTATTGCCAGATCTATTCAGTTATATACACCAAAAAATTCCTTTATTATTATTATTTATTATTTTAGTTTAGTTTAGTTTATTGTAAGCCAATTTGAGTTAAGTTTCTGGTCACTTGCAGTTGAAATGAAATGGAAGGATATCTAAAACTTTTAATCACACCTTACTTATGGATGGTCCTTTATGGCTGACAAAGCACTCAACATGGTTTTCCTCTCTTTTAATCTGCATAGTGAACCTGTAAAGGGAGGCAGTGTTACCAGTGTTCACAGAGGAGGACCTGGACTAGCTGAGACCCTGATGCCTTCATTCTATTCACTCTGAGTGGTTACTGAGTGTTGGGCGTGTGCAAGGCCCTGTGCTAAGTGCTGGAGGTGCAGTGAACAAGTCAGATGCCACCTCTGTGTTCAGGGGACCCCACTCTAGCCCGAGAGCAAACAATAACCACCAATTAAACACTTCACTGTCAGAGTCCACCCAGGAACTCGCAATAAAGGAACAGTACAGGGATGCCTGGGTGGCTCAGTTGGTTAAGCATCTGACCCTTGGTTTCAGCTCAGGCCCTGGTCTCGGGGTTGTGAGATCGAGCCCTCCATTGGGCTACACACTCAGTGCAGAGTCTGCTTAAGATTTTCTCTCCCTCTCCCCCTGCCCCTCTGCCCCGTGCTCACGCATGCTCTCCCCCCCCCCCCCCCAAATACATAAATAAATAAATCTTAAAAAAAAAAAAAAGGAGCAGTACAGAACCATCTAGAAGGTCATTCCTGAAGACTGCCAATTAAACCGATCTCAAAAAGATGAGTTAGGGAAGAGGAAGAGGAAAGAGAATTCTAGGTAGATGGAAGAGCAGATGCAACGATGGGGCAAATATGGCATATTGAAGCAACAGGGGATGTCTAGCACGGCTGGAGCAAAGACCACAGGAGAGAGTCAAGTGATTAGACAGGGAGGCAGGCAGAACAAGAACACACTTAGTCTGAGCCCAGTCATGCTCTTAATCACCCTGTGACACAGAACATCCACTACGGGTGCATTTTCTACAGGAGAATTATTAGATTATTCTTCTATTAGCAACTGGACAGTTGGTATTTTCTAACTTTTCCATTTGGTTCCCCTCTCCCATTTTTTTATAATAGTTGTATGATTTTTTAATGCGATTCAAGCAAAACTCTACTTGCTATTTGTGTGACAAAGTTCAAAAACTTCGTATTGTGTCATCACTTTTAAAAAATGTATGAGCAATGGAACACTTAGCAAATTCCAGAAACCTTTGAACTCCAGTTTGTTGAATATTGTAGTTTATGTTTTCTCTGATTTGTCCCGAACCATTTGTACCTTGGATTATTAATCTATAACCAAACACAACTCTGGCAGGGCAACTTACCCCCCCCCCCCCCCCCTACTGATGATGCCAGGAACATGACCAAATATATTATCTTTTCTCTGAATTCTGTCAATATATTTATTTCAAACCTTTATTCTGGCTTCTTTCACCCTTTGTATTTCATGGAAAAATTCACCAGATAAGATCAGAACTGCTTTGTCATTCATCAGCAGTGATCAAGTCTAAGCAGAGTTCAAAAACATATTTTTTTTCCACACTCAGATGCAAAAAAGCCAAAAGACTAAAATTGCTGGCCACAGCTTCCTGACTTTATATTTGCATGCGTAAATATATTATGATGTCTAGCTACCCCTTTAGTGGATTC
The DNA here is from genome assembly GCF_004348235.1 of Phoca vitulina. Taxonomy (NCBI): domain Eukaryota; kingdom Metazoa; phylum Chordata; class Mammalia; order Carnivora; family Phocidae; genus Phoca; species Phoca vitulina. Next base: position 4,866,233 of record NW_022589733.1, on the reverse strand, counting down.
ATATTGTAAATTAATGGACATTTATGGAGACCGCAACAGAGATAAGCTATAGACATACAACTTGAGGGAATCTGGAAGATTATTTCCTAGAGGACAAAAGCTGAGTGTCTACGAAGCAGGGCAGCACAATGGGTAAGTACTCTCATGTCAGAAAACACTGAGTCAGCTCTCGGGAGCTCTGTGCACCTGCCTCTCCATTTCCTCCTCTGTCCAATTTAGACAACAATTGTATGGACCTCATGAGGACTCATTCTGTAATCAGCCAGTGAATATTTATTGAGTACCTACTATATGCCAGGAACTTTCATTGACACTAGGTCCACACTGTCATGGAGCTAACATTCTCATGGGAGACAGAGACAATAATCGAATGAATCAGTAAGATAATTCTGGATGGTAACTCTATGGTAAAAATGAAACAAAATCATGGGAAGATAAGTAAAGGGAGGATTCAGATAAATTTTAGATAGGTCTTCAGATAGGTTTGCTATCTGCAAAGTGGACATTTGAATTCAGCCATTGATGAGAAGAAAGAACTAGCCACGGAAAGATCTAGGGGACAGAAGACCACATAGAAGAAACTGCCAAGTCCCATTTGTGAAATGGAAAAGGCCGAAGCATTGAAGCAGAGACAGCGGGTAGGAAGGAGATGGTGGGAGGTGATGGAGGAAAGGTACACAGGGCCAAAACCGTGGGACCTTGAAGACCATGTAAGGAATTTGGACTTTAGTCTAAGTGCAATGAGAAATCACTAGCAGGTTTCAACCAGGGGGAAAAGCGATCTGATAATGACAATGGAAAGACTGCCTCTCAATTCTCTGTGTCAGTGGAAATTTTCAACCTGTAGCTCATATGGCAGAGGAGCCTAGAAGTAAGTGGATCATGATCCAATATGGCTTCCAAATTACTGGAAGTGTGCGAATGGGGTGTGTGTAGAGACCAAGACGAAGCCTGGGATGTTGTCAGGCTATAGTAACTGGTACGTGTTAGGCCCATAAAAGCTCCCCGAATGCAGTGACTTTAACAAAACAGAAGTTTATGTCTCTGGACAGTCCAGAACTAATATGGCACCTCAGTGGCGCTGTGGGCACAGACACCTTGTCTCTCTATTGTCCTGCCGACCCCCACATTTGGCTTCCTTCTCGATGACGGTAATATAGCTGCATTAGAGCTTCTGCCACCACGTCTATAATTCAGCCAGAGAAAGGGTGGAAGGGAAAAGGAGAGAGAACACTTTTTCCTTTGAAGGTCACTACCTAGAAGTCACATACATCATTTCCTCTCATTTCTCATTGACTAGAACCTACTTGCATGGCCACACCTCCCTTTACGGGGAGCTGGGAAATGTTGCTTTTTGGCAGTGCAAACCTGTACCAAGATGAAACTTTTCATATGGTAAAAGGACACTGGAAGGATAATTCTGGTTTCTGCCATAGTTTCCACCTGGCGCAAAAGCACCTGGAATTGCCATCAGCCTTTGGTAAACCAGCCTTGTGAGAAGAAGTTCTACTCTCAGAGGACTAGTAAGTAAATCAAAATAATAATCATAAATAATTAAATAATTAACAGAAAATAGGGGCACCTGGCTGGTTCAGTCAGTAAAGCAATCAACTCTTGATCTTGGGGTCATGAGTTCGAGCCTCTCCCTGGGGGTAGAGGTTACTTAAAAAAATAATAATTAATGGGGCGCCTGGGTGGCTCAGTTGGTTTAGCATCTGACTCTTGATTTCGGCTCAGGTCATGATCTCAGGGTCGTGAGTAGAGCCCTGCATCAGGTTCACATGCTGGGCATGGAACCTGCTTAAGATTCTCTCCCTCTCCATTGCTCCTCCCCCACCCCCCTCTAAAAAAAAAGTAACAATAACAAAAAAATGACTAAGTAATTGAGACATCACATATCTGCACAATCCTAGCTCTGTGCCACATGCAAATAGCATGTTCATGGGGGTGTTATTTTATTAATTAAAAAAATTTAATTTTTTAAAAAAGCAGATTGTTCACCCACCTCTCTCAGGGCCTGCTCTTTGAGCTGTTTTCCTAGAAACGAAGATAGATTTGTCCTGTTTTATTTCTACTTCTTCATCTGGCATGCAGTTTCAAATCAGTTGTTCAGGACGCAGAGTGTCCTTTTGCATATTAAACAAAATAATTAGAAATCATTATTAATTTATAACTTTAAAATAATTAACATCCTTATAACTGTGTTAATGGAAATTTAACCTGTAATCTGTAACATCCTTTTTTTGTGTGTATGATACCAATATGTGTACCAATATCATTTTCCTAATTCATTCAAAAAGTTTGGAACACTTATGATGTGTGCTTAGTGGATTGATAGTTGTAAGTTACTCCCTGTCTATTTTTGGATGGGTAAAATAAGGTTGTGATGCTAAGGGACCAAGAGAGTCAGGGTTTTAGCAATTAATCTGTAAGTTCAATTAATGTAGATAGATCCTAGAGGAATTCAGTTGTGGAACAGCAATAGAACTTGGGTTGAAGTCAAGATCTCAGCATCCTAGCTGTGCCAATGCCTTTCTGTCTGATCTTAAATCATTCACAGTCTCTAAGTTCCTCATCTGTGAAATGAGGTCTGGGTCCTCCTTTGCACTGGCCAACACCTGGTACAGTGTGCTCAATGCTTCTGCACTACTGGCCCAGGCAGACATCACTAATCAATCACAGAGTTTCGCTCTTTCCTGCTGAGACACTGCCTCAGATCTCTTGTAACACAATCCCCGATCTACCAGGTTGGAGCAAAAGATGAAGATTTTATGTCATCCCTGAGTTCGATCACTTCTAAGACTTTTTCTAACATGGTAGACTCTGATAAAGTAAAAAGCAAAGCAAAACAAAACAACACCTTTGGTTGAATTAATACATTAATCTGGTATATGACAATTTGCAGTTTATAGCACTTGGCCTTGAATACTCAACAGTTGGCCTTTGCTAATTAAAAAAGATGAGTCATGTGTTTTGGAAAAGATGATGTGCTAGTTCCTTACCTTAAAGCCAGAGGAAGTAGAGAACATAAATGCAAATTACATGCAAATATACTTTGGGGACCTTCCTATTTCTAAGAACTGAATTCGGCTTCTGGGGAAATACAAAAAGTGACCCCAAGTCTCTCTTTCCTAGGAGTTAATTTTGAAAGTGTTCAAGAGACTCATGGAAATTGCCACCTTCCCTAACAAAATACAGCTTGGGTTTTTCTAGGTAGTAGTGAAGGAAGACTCTCCCCATGGGGATGCAGGCTGACACGGCCGCTGTGAAATTAGCCCTGAGAATCTCCTCTCTCGTGGGACTGCCCCTGAGTGCTACTGTCACATCCACACTGGCATGGAGTGAGGTGAGAGAGGCTGCTACCCCTGGGCAGGGGGCACCAGCAATGTGCCTACAATTGCCGTCCTCCAACCGTGAGCACAGACCCTTCTCTTAATCCATCATGGCATCAAGACAAGGAATAAACACAGAAAGAACCATAAATATAAGGGTGCATAGCCTGTCCAGTTTGGCAATTTCTCTCTTCAGGCAGCTCCTCTGACCTGCTTCCAGGTGCCAGGGACCGTCCCGGCTCTTTATCCCCTAGAAGCCCCATCAAGTACTTTGTCAGAGCTTTCCAAAGTAGTCCACACCTACCAGACAAAGGCAGAGGCAGACTGGTGCTCCCACTCCTGCCTATCCTCCTCTTTCGTTGGGGATTCCTCTTTTCTGTCCTGGGATCTCCCTGGATGAGTGGCATTGAGAATGTTCACCTCTTTAAGAAGCCTACGTATGCCCCCAAGGTCTGTATACCTCATTGACACCCATATATTTAAGACAGATCAAGACTCTTTAAACAATAGGATTTATTATGTGTTAGGAGCGACAGTTAGGTCAGTGCTTCTTAAAAGTTAATGCCTGAAAATTACCTGAAGGTCTAGCTAAAACGCAGATATGATTCACGGGAACTGGGGTGGGGCCTGGGATTCCTAAGGAAGAGGATCACAATATGCCACCCCAAATTATGCCACTTTGGCATAAAAATTATTCTGAGTTGGAGGCATTTGAGTTCCTGAAATTCCTTATCTGCCTAAAAGCAGAGCCTCTCCAAAGAACCCATTGTTATAAAACTTCTCCCCTGGGGCAATTCTAATTTCTGAGAAAAAAATCAGCACCACACCCAAGCAGATACTGTGGAAAACTATCAGATCTCTCATCTATTCTCTTAAGGGCCCATTTATCTTTCCAAAACGTATTTGCTTTTCCCTATGAACCCCCCCCCCCCCCCCCCCCCCGCCTTCCCCTTACTAGTATAAAGTTAGGTATGAAGACCCCAGGTTCTAAATATGCCTTTGAGTTACTCATCACTGGGTTCTCCCATATGTACACACGTACATGTTAAGGAGACTTACATGCTTTTCTTTTCCGAATCTGTGTTGTCAGGTTAATTTGCAGGTCCTCATTCACTAAACCTAAGAGGGTAGAGAAAAAAAATGTTCCTCTGTTACACTAAGCTCCCAGGTGATGCTAATGCTTCTTACTTCTTACACTTGGAGTATCCATGTGCTAGGACACGCGCCCTGATGTGGATCAGGTAGAAATTAGAGTACAGAGTTATCCAAAAAACGAAGAGTCGGACGTGCTTAACCCCCATCTGAGGCTGTCCAAGCTAACCTTACTCCCCAACATTTGGAACTCAGAAAGACCTGGAGCCGGGACCAAAGAAAGAAAAGCACAGAGGAGTACATTGAACAGAAAGGTCTAAGACCAGTCTCCAAGTACAAAAGGCTAGAACAGGAGTCCAGAATTAAGGGACAAGTCACCGGAACCACTCTCAAAAAGGAATTTGATACCCCAGTGCATTACTGCAGAGAGTGACAGACTTCTAAAGGATTTTGGAAACATATCAAATGCCAAAGTAAGGATGTTTAGCCTCGAAAGGAAAAGGTCTGTGTGTAGGATTGCCAGAATTAGCAAAAAAACATATGGGACATTCAGTTGAATTTGAATTTCAGATAAACAACAAATATTTTTTTTCTGTATAAGTATCACAATATTTGGGAAATACTTATACTAAAAAGTCATTCATTTTTTTTTCATCGGAAATTCAAATTTAACTGGGTGCCCTGTATTTTATTTGGCAATCCTACTTATGTGGGGTGTAAGACTGGCATGGGGAAGTCCTCAACTGCACATGGGAATCAGCTGGGAAGCTTTAGAAACTATACTGATCCCTGGGTTCTACCTCCGAAGATTCTGATGTAATTAGTCTGGGGATCAGCCTGCCCTGGGGTATCTAGAAACTCTACAGATGACTTGAAGATGTAACTGAGGTTGACCACCATTGTGTTCGACTGATGTAATCTAGAAATGGGCGATAGAACTTGAGCCATCAACGAGTCATGAGAGGCAGAAAAGTTTTGACTGTTGGTGTGACCTTTCAAACAAGAATGATCAAGTTGTCTCCGTAGATAATGAGCCTCATGTCATGGGAAGTGTGCAAGCGGTGTGGCTTGATGATCTCTTAAAGGTGATTTGTTTTCAGAGGGAATTCAAGGATTGGAGGGAGTGTAGAGATGATCACTGATCCCTGGGAGGGTGGGGCGAAATTGGAGAGGATAATGGATGAAGGCATTGTCACGGCCTTTCTGGATCTGAAATCTGAGGATTGGTTTCTTTGTTATATTAAAAAATAAAGGAGTCAAAGAATGATGCACAGAGACAAGCAAAAAAGTGAGTGCACGCAAAAAAAAAAAAAAAAAAAATGGTGAAATCCAAGTATGATCTATGGCATAATCATATTGTGACCGTGAACTTCCTGGCTTTGATAACTCACTATAGATGCCACCATTAGGAGAACCTGGGTAATGGGCCCGCAGGACCTCGAGGTACCATTTTTGCAACTTCTTGTGAGTCTATAATGATTTCCAAAAAAAAAGCTTAGGATAAATGACCCAATTGCACTGAACAATTGTTTTTCCACGAGGCCTGAGCGATGGAAGGGAGGAGGCATGGTCTGACAGCTTGGGAAGGCTCCCCGCCAGGGAGGTGCGGTATCTCTCCGCGTCCCTCCCTTCCTCCCTCGGCCCCGAGTGGGGGACATCCTCCTCGCGTGGGTTCTCCTGGCATGAAGGCAGAAGAGGGAACCCCGGCCCTTCCCAAGTATGTTTACAAACAGAAACAGGACCGGTTGGTCAGGCTGAAAATGAAGCCAGGGACTGGGGACTGGAGCTTTCTTGAGGCGGCCCTGGAAGGCTGGGGGCGGGGGGAAGCAGGACATCATTTTGCAGCTTTAATTAACGATGCAGTGAACTAATAATAAAGATGGAAGCCAACAGGAGTCCAGATGAGGTAACAGTAGTGGCTTGCAGTGACTCCGCTCGTGGGTGTTGAGTGTGTGTGTATTTTTAGGTAGCTACTTATTCTGCACGTGGTAATTAGGGCCCCAAGGGGGTTGCAAATTTTTTTTTTTTTTTCCAGGGTTGGCAAGTGTTAGGAGGAGGCAGCTAAAATTCCCACACATCTGGGGCAAACAGATACTGCACTCCAATTTCCTGTCGGCAGCACCGGTTTCTGGCGGAATTACTTGCTAAGTAAATGATTGTTCTAAGGCTAGGAAGATTCGGTCAATCATATTAACCCCTTTTGTCCCTCGCCTCCCTCCCCCCACCCCAACGGTTCCCTTCATTTGCCTAAACTCGGTGGCTTTTGAAAATGTGTTCAAGCTTGAAGGCTCCAGCCTTCCTCATGCTGGCTAAGTGTAACCTGAGCAGGAACCCGGAGGCCCCCAATTGTTTTGCTAATCAAGATTATTGCCCCATTGAGATGTGGAGGCACAGCCTGGCTGACAAAATTTGTCAGTTTCCCATGAAATAGTTCTGTCAGTTTAGCCCGGGTGCTGGCAAACTATTAACATATAAATGAAGTTTCTCCCTCCTCCGCTCCCCCTTTCCCCCTACCCTTCAGCCACCCGTCCTAATGGATGCAGAGAAAATATAAACACACCCCCCCCCACCCCCCAGCTCCCAACCCCTCTGTGTGCTTAAATCAAACGAGCTTCTTTTCTCCGGTCCCTGGAAATCCTGTGGGCCACGGGGGCTCAAAAGGAAAGGGGGAGGGGGCTGGGAGGAGCGGATTTGCACAAAACTATTTTTAAGGCCTGAAACTGCCAGGCCCTGTCCCCCGCTGACAGCAACAGGCGGCTGGCTGGGCCTGGGAGGGTGCAAATGGCCATCTGAATGCCAGGCAGACCTCCAAGGCAGCCTTCGGGGACGAAGTGGCAAAGTGGAACACAGGGTTTAAAAGAGTCATCTTTGCTCAGGGGTCAAACACCCGAGATCTCTTGCTAGCTTGGGGGCCTGACAGAGGGACAGGGGCCGGGCGGGGGGCGTCGCCGTCGGAGGCCCCCTCGCCGCCTCTCCTCAGCGCGCATCCCGTGGCAAGTGCGGGGCTGCCCTGTGGCCTGGCTGAGCCTGCCTTCTACTTCTTCACTTTCCAGTCCATTCTGCCTCTCCCCTAGCGGGGCGTGGGTGCCTAGCTGAGCTACAAGAAGGAAGGAAGTAGAGTCCCCGTGTTCCTGTTTCTCCAGGAATGGAGTGCGAGCTCCTTCGGAGAAGAACAAAAATAGATCTTATTGGTATTATCATACTATGTTATATCATCTCAAACACTCCGGCAAAAATGAATGCCGAAATGTTTTTCAGCGCCAAAATGAAGGGATTATTTACGTATGTGTGGGTATGTAAATATACATACGTGTATAAAATCTCCACACTCTGGGAAGGAGAAATTACAGCTACATATCTAAGACCACGCTATATAGAAAAGAAAAAAATCGATACTCTATCTATCCATCTGTATCTGTATCTATATGAATCTGCAGATCAACACTATGAGCTGCCTGGTGCTAAACTCGTTCTCGAAGCCAAGTTCTGCCAGGAGCTTTGTGTGGTTAGGGGAGCACCCGGGATGATCCTGATCATGAGGTCACTGGGCTTTATTTACCAGGTGGACACGGAAGCACCCTTCCATCATGATCTGTGCCTGCTCTCTGGGAAACCCGCAGATTCAGCTGTGTAGCCGGCCAGGACAATGCTGGGAATGAGCCTCCCCACCCGCACCTCTGATCGCTCCTGTCTCCCCATCTCCTGCCTCCCACTGCCTGATGGGAAGAGACACCCGAGGGGTGAAGGGTCCTCGGGGAGGCCCACCAGGAAGAGCCCCGAGGCCTGGTGAAGGGGCTTGGTAGATGCCTTCCTCGCAAGCAAACTGCTGCCGAGCGGTCAATCTGTGGGGCTTCCCCCTCGGAAAGGCCTGGGTAGAAACGTGTTCTTGAAGCCTGGGCACCTAGCTGTTAGCCAAAGTCTGAGACTGGCTTTTGGAATCAGAAGTCACTTTTAGCTTATTTGCTATGACTTTGAGACTTTCATCTTGAGAACCGGGGAGGGGGCGGCGGGGCGGGGGAGACTACCCTACAGGAGTTTTCACCATTAAATCTGTGAAACGTAGCCTTTCAGCAAACACAGTTTAATCATTAAAGGCTGTAGGATCCTACTGCCAACATTCCTAGCGGAGTGACCTTTGGCAACTTATTTAACCTCTCTGGGCCTATATTTCTTCCTCTTCAAAATAAGAAAGATAAAGTTACCTATTCACTCCTAGGTCGTGAAGAATACAGCAGATTATTCTCATTAAGTGCTGGCACTGTCTGGCATATGGTAAGCGCTGTGTGTTTGTCAAATCAAGCAGGATCCAGAAAGCATTCAATAACATCCCTTTGAATTTATTCATCGACTTATTTCATGATGACTTCTTATTTCTAAACAGGCAGTTGAAATTTCTTGGTAGTGATCTAAGATTTTCTTTCCAAACATATTTATTTGAGCAATATATGGAGTCAGCTTAAAAAAAGATACTTTAATGAATTGAATTTAAATAAAATAAGATAAAATAAATAAAGTAGAATAAAAGATACTTAAATACAGTACAGGAAGAAGGCAGATGCGGTAAAATCATAAAGATGGTAAAGAAATGACTAAAGTTTGAAAAACACTATTGTAAGTGATGAGATTTGGGGCACATTTTTCAGATGTCTAGTCCAAAGACAATCAAAATGCACACTAGGATGCTTGAGTTCTCCATTAGCACCACCCCCCCACCACCCCATCCAGATGTTGAAACCCCAACCCCCAGCGGGAGTATTTGGAGACAGGATCTTTAAGGAGGTAATTAAGGGTAAGTGAGGTCAGAGAGTGGAGCCCTGATTCAGTAAGACTGGTGTCTTTCTAAGAAAAGGTGGAGACACAAGGGAGAGGCACAGGGAAAGGCCAGGTGAGGACACAGTGAGAACGGGATCATTTGCAGTTCGAAGGAAGAAACCAAACCTGTGGCCCCTTGATCTTGGACTTCCAGCCTCCAGAGCTGTGAGCTAATGAATTTCTGTGGTCTTTTGTTATGGCAGCCTGAGCTGACTCATACAGGCTCATGTGGGGGAAGGGAAGAGAAAAGGCCTCCTTCTATATTTAGGGAATAATATGAACTTAAAAAAAAAAAAGCGAGAGAAAGCAGTGTGCATCAGAGATAATCGCACAACCAAGAATGGCTAAAATGTACTGAATCCTAAGAGGGTTGGACACCGTCAGGGCCACCCACACCATGTGAATGACATCATTCGATCCGCAGGACAAATCCAGGGAGAAAATTCTAGAGATATGAAAACTGCAGCTTGGAAAGGTTGATGATCTGCCAAGGTCCCTCAGGAAGCAGGTGCAGAGAATGTATTGAGTTTGGGTCTTTCTGCCGCTGAAACCCGTGTTCTCAACCTCCAGGGCATTCTGCTGATGAAAGTTTCTGAACTCAAGAGGCTTTATGAGGGCTGCTTAGAAGGATCTGGGGGAACCGTGGACCCTCACTGCTGGGAGGACGTTGGAACCTGCTGGAGGGTTGATGGATTCCAGGAGAGCCCCCTTAGCCCTCCTTCCGGGCCACACTTTCACAACCTGGATCATTTTCTAGCATAGTTTCATTTTACAAATGAACACAGGCTCCCCTGGAAGCAGCCCGACAGTTGGCAGAGATTAAATAATTAGCATTTCAAAGTGTTCATTTTCATTTCCCCCTTTGCCAGGGTGAGAACCACTGCAGGACAAAAATGAGCTCCTCTTGCTGCGTGTCTCAGCCCAGGAGAGGTCTTCCCCGAGAAACCGCCGGCAGCCCATCCCTGCAGCTGGCTCCCCAGAGAATCTTCCAAAGGCTGGTTCCACCCTGGCCAGGCCAGCCCCGCTGCCCCGTTGGGGAGGGGTGGCTTATCAGCACCAAGGACCCAGCCCTTCCCAACATGCCTGGGTCAGCGCTGGGACGTCCCTTACAGGAATGAATGAGAGCACCATGCTGCAATCTGCAAATCAACACTATTACCAGGCAATTTCAGCATTTTGCAGATTACATTCAAATTTAAAAACTCCCTTGTCTGGGGTTCAAGAATAGAATCAACACACGCACACAAAAAAAGAAAGAGAAGCCTGGAGAGCTATGCTCTTGGGTCCAGAGGCCACGGACTACCTGTGGCTACTGAGCACTTGCAACGTGGCAGGGGCATACCGTGATAAGCATAAGCTCTAAGCGTAATAGACACACCAGATGTCAAAGACTGAGGGTGAAAAAACAAGTTCAAATGTCTCATTACTGTTTTCTATATTGATTACATGTTGAAACGATAATATTTGGGATGTAGTAGCTTAAATGCAGCCTATTATTATTTAAAGATTTTATTTATTTATTTAAGAGAGAGAGAGAGAGAGAGAGAGCATGAGTGGGAGGGAAGGGCAGAGGCAGAGGGAGAAGCAGCCGCCCCACTGAGCAAGGAGCCTGATGTGGGGCTCGATCCCAGGACCCTGGGATCATGACCCAAGGCAGACGCTTAATGGACTGAGCCACCCGGGTGTCCCAGAAGCCTATTATTATTAATCATCCCACCTGTGTATTTCTTTCTGCTTACATGAACGTGGCTTCCCTCAAAGGCTTTCCTATTTGTCTCAGTCTTGCTCTCTAATCCATCATTGTATGTTCCTCTCTCCTTGGCACTGGTCACCATCTGAAATTCTTTTATTTACGATAGGTTTTTCTACCTAAATGTAAGGTCCCTGAGGACAGGGGCTCTGCCTATCTAATCTGCTGCTTTACTTCCGGTACCCAGGGCTGGGTACAAGATAAGTGCTCAATATTTCTAGATTGGATGAAGGAGGGAAGGGAGCCCAGGTAGGCACTGCCGCTCCTCCCCCCGGCTCTAAAGCACACCCTGAGCACCAGGTGGAACTGACCACTTTCTTGCTGGTATCCAAGGCCACCTTCTACAGACCCTATAGCATTTTAGGGGACTTATATGCTTATCTATCCATCTCCTTCTTCTGCTAGAAGATGCCAAGCTCCTCGATTACAGGCAACTTGTCATTTTTACCTTTTTGTTCCCAAGCCACACACATCGGAGGTGAGTGAACAAACCAACCATTGAAACTTCTATTTTCCATAGCCTAGAAGTCTACGATGAGCTAACTTCCTTAAACAAGGGGCATCCTGGCCTTGGGTAAATTACATCCTTTCCCCTCTGTCTGGTTGTTTTAACGGCACTCCTTTTCATGACAAGAACACATCTGCATTTCACCAGCGTGATGGGTTTGGCAGGCCAGCTGGATGGGAAACTAACACGATAGCACAAATTATGGTTTGGATAGCGCTTGATACTTTGCTAAGTGCCTTCATGTACGCTCACATGACCCTCAAAACAACTTTGTAAAGTAAGAAGAACAGATATTAGGATCCCATTGGACAAAAGATGACACGAGTTCAGATAGGTTGCGCACAGTGGCTCGTCCATCACTGGCGAAGCTGGAATTCAAGCCCAGAACTTTAGATTCCTCCTTTGGGGCTTTTTCTAGGCTCCTCTGACTGGAATCCAACAGACCACTCTTTGACAGACATAAGAAAACAAAGTGTCTTCCATTAATTATAGTCCGTCCAAAACCCCTCAATGAAGCCCTCTGTTATAGGATAAAATCCAGACCATTTATCTCAGCATGAAAAGCTTTCTGCAATCATACCTTTCCAGTTTTCTGTCCTGATAGTGATCCCTTCTTATACATATACCCATATGCCTATGTGTGTGTATATATATATATAAACCCAGATCTCAGCTTTCCTCGGATGTACCTTGCCCTTTGCCACCAACTGTCATTCCCACCCCATTCATGCTCTGAGTAATTCCACTCTTTCCTTTCAACTCATTTCCTGCCTTAGTCCTTCCCAATCACATCCTTGCCATCCTGCCATCTTCTTTTTGCCAACGTCTGGAGATATCCCCCCCGCAGTTACTCCGCTTAAGCCTAGTGTCCTCCACTGATCCTTGTGTTGTCCATTTCTGAATCACCTGTGCCTTGTTCACAGAGCATTCACTCATCCACAGTGGGCATTCGTGGTGTTACCCACCAATGACACTGTGCCTAGTCACTTCCCTAGGGAGTGCTGCAATTTCTTGCAAGACCCCAGTCCCTGCCATGGTTGTATAATTCCGGGACAGGTATTTCACTTAAGTGTGTCCAATCGAGATGTTTGAGCAGGAAAAGAATCTCCCTCATGGCTGCCTCAGGAAATGTAACCGTGATAGGCTGAAGACAGTGAGTGAGAAAGAAGGTGTATAAAGGATAGAGATTCTGGGTTGGTTGGTTTCAAATCTCTGCCGAGCTGCCCTTCCCTAGACACGGGCTCTGCTAGTGTAACATACGAGTCACAGAGATTTGACCGGCCGATGGCTTGCTTCCCCCATTAAATACGTGTTTTCCCTGGTCTGACCAGCGATGGCGGATCACATGGTATGTACCTTAGTACATGTCTGTTTTCTAGGGCTGATATGTGCCATGGATCTTAACTTTAAAGGCTGAAGACTCTCTGTACTGTGGAGGGAAGGGCATTCATTCTTAGAGAATGCACGTAGAAAGTAATATCTCATAGCACTGCGGAAGGCAAGGTGAGCTGATTGTCTCTACCGCAAGCAAGGCTGAGAACTATAGGACTTCAAGAGCAAAGGCAAAAGCATTTAGGAGCCCCTGGCTCATAGAATAGGGTCTGTGCCCCCACTCCCAGTGAGCAAGGCAGATCTTCCAGTTGAAATGTGGCGCAAAGGACTCGGAGCATCAAGTGGGGAGTCAGACTGGATGATATACCTCCCAATCTTAAAATACTCAGATTCTCTAAGATTCGCTAACAGCGGATCCTCCTCCTGGCGCATCTCCTGCATGGGGACTCTGCTGGAAAAGGCAGCCTACATGGTTATTCCTCTAGCTCTGTGTGCTCTCCTTCACCAAACGTTGTCACTATACTTACTTCTGGACAAGGAAGAGGTTACATTTCTGCCAGGTCTATCCTCTGAACTAGTCATCTTTGTGGGTAGTAAGGAGTAGATTTCAGGGGAATTGGAGCAAACATAGGGTGTGGGTCTATGGCACTCAGAATAGAGCAGCTACAGAGAAAACCAAACAAACTAACTCTTGGATTAAATACATAAGGAAGTGGGAATCAGAATCTCATTTCTTAGCTTCTTAGCCACTTATTGGGAATTTTTAAAGACCACACTGCAGGCACGTTATTTCACGTGGGTGGAGTACCCAGACATAACACAGAGATGTGGGCCCTGGCCTTAAAGATTTTAGTATGGTGTCAAATTGCTTGTTTGTGGCTCCTCAACACAACCCATCCAAATGTGAATCATCACCTCCCTACTCCTTCAACCTGCTTCTTTGCCACCTCTCCCCAGATGGTATACCATCCTGCAAGGACAAAACTCTTAAGGCCATTTTTAATTTCTTCTGTTGATTCTACCTTCTAAAGGTCTCTCACATCTATCTACTTCTTTCCATTCAGGTCTAAGCTTTCATTCTCTCTTGCATCCTGTACTCTTCTCCTGAGTTATTGCTTTGTAGGTACTTTTGAGTCTTGCCCATCCATGTTCTAAGCTACTACCAGAATGATCTTTGTTCCCTCAGCTATACTGAGGTATAAATTACATATGATTAATTACACGTGTTCAAAATACACGACCGGCTGGGTAAGTTATGATAGTTTACACCCATGAAACCATGAATCAATATAATCATCAAAATTTCTTTTGATCCGGATGCCTGGATGGCTCAGTTGGTTAAGCATCGACTCTTGGTTTCTGCTCAGGTCATGATCTAAAGGGTCTTTGGGATAGAGCCTGGTGTTGGGCTCCACATGGAGTCTGCTTGAGTTTCTCTCTCTCCCTCGCCTTCTGCCCCTCCCCCTGCTTGTGCGTGCTCTCTCTCTCTCTGTCTCTCAAAATAAATAAATAAATAAATAAAATCTTAAAAGAAATATTTCTTCTAGGGGTGCCTGGGTGGCTCAGTGGGTTAGGCATCCAACTCTTGGTTTCGTCTCAGGTCATGATTGGGATTGAGCCCCACATCGGGCTCTGCGCTCACCAGAGTCTGCTTGTCCCTCTCCCTCTGCTCCTCCCCAACCCTCTCTAAAATAAATAAATAAAATCTTTAAAAAAGGATTTCTGGAGCACCTGGGTGGCTCAGTCGTTAAGCATCTGCCTTCGGCTCAGGTCATGATCCCAGGGTCCTGGGATCAAGCACCACATCTGGCTCCCTGCTCCGCAGAAAGCCTGCTTCTCCCTCTCCCACTCCACCTGCTTGTGTTCCCTCTCTCATTGTGTCTCTCTGTGTCAAATAAATAAATAAAATCTTTAAAAAATATAAAAATAAATAAATAAAAAAGGATTTCTTCTGATCCCTTGTAATCACATTCTCCTAGCCCTTGCCACTCCCCTGGATCCCAAGCAGCCACATTTCTGCATTCTGCCACTGTAGATAAGTTTGCATTTCTTAGAATTTTGTACCAATGGAATATGTACTCTTTTGGGTCTGGCTTCTATCACTCAGCATGGTTATTTCAAAATGCATCCACGTTCTCATGTACATCAATTGTTTTCCTGTTGCTATTTTTAATGACTGAGCAGTATTCCATTGTATGAATTCACAACAGTTGATTCAGCCAATCACCTGTTGATAATATTTGAGTTTTTTCCAGCTTTTTGCCTATCATAAATAAAGCTACTATGCAAATTTATGAGAAAGAGTTTGTATGGACCGATAGATCCAATATCCAGAAGGTGGCTGAATCATATGATGGGTGTACATTTCACTTTTTAAGAACTACTAATGGTTTTCCAAAGTAGTTGTACCATTTCACATACTCAGTAACATTATAGGAAAGTTTCAGTTGTTCAACATTCTTTTTTTTTTAAGATTTTATTTTTAGGTAATCTCTCTGCCTTGTTCAACGTTCTTACCAACACTTGGAGTCATTAATTTTTAAAGTTTTAGCCATTCTAGTGGGTATAATATCACACCCATTGTGTCTATCATCTATCTATCTATCTATCTATCTATCTATCTATCTATCTATCATCTAAAGTATCTGCTCAAATCTTTTACCCCCCAATTTTTATTAGGTTGTTTATTTTTCTATTCTAGAGTTTTGAGAGTTATTTATAAATTCTAGATGCAGGCATTCTACCTTTTCAATGGTCCAGAAGTTTGTGTAGAGCTAGTATTATTTTTTCCTTACATGTTTAGTAGAATTCACCAGTGAAACCATTATTTAGCTTGTTGTTTTATTTGTGGGAAGAATTTTAACTAAAACTCAAATTTTTAAACAGATATGGGACTTTCAACTTATTTATTTCTCATTGACTGAACATTGATTGTATGTTTCAAGAACTTTGTCCATTTCAGCTAAGTTGTGAAATATATTGGAATCAAGGTCTCCATGATATTTCCTTGTTATTGTTTTATCATCTGTCGAATCAGTAGTGATGCCACTCCTCTTATTCTTGATATTGGTAATTTGTCTTAGCTCTCTTTTTCCTGGTTAGTAAGGCTAAATATTTATCAATTTTATTGTTCTTGCCAAAGAACTAGATTTAATTTGATTTTCTTTTCCTGGTGTCTTAGGGTAGAAACCAAAGTCATTGATCTGAGACCATTTTTCTTTTCTAATATGGACATTTATTGCTATACATATCCTTCTACAGTTAAAGCCAAAACAAAGGATAAAGCTGATACAAAGAAAAATAGACATGAGAATGAGAGAGAGAGGAAGAGAGAGAGAAAGTAAGCCCCTGGATCCAGCCATACCTGAAGCCACATAACCCTAGATTTTTTTCAACTGCATCAATTATGTTTTTTAAAGTTCTTTTACACTGGATGTCTCTCATTTAAAACGTGAAGAGTTGTGCCTTGAACAGAAAACCTGAGGTCAAGCCATAGGGAACCAAGTTTCATTTGGTGACTACATGAACCAAGCATTATGAGAGGCACTTGATATTTGCATTTTCATATAATCTTCACAATTAGCCTGTACAATTGATGTTATTGATTTTATTTTATGGAAGAAGAAACCCAGAGCCAGAGAGAGAGAAGCAAATTGCCAATACTACACGCTGAGTGAGGGAGCTTGAACCCAGACCTGTTCAACTATAAACTTCATTCCTCTGCCCTTCACTGCCCTGCATTTACTTCCATACCACCAGTCTTGGAAGAGTCAACAAAGTCACCACGGTGTCATGAATATGGGTATAAACCTAGGAAAAATCAAGAATCCCTTTTGTTTGCCAAGTTTTCACTGGTGAGATAATTGTTGTCCATCAGCTCATAGTTCTCTAAACACATCTTGCTCCAACCCTGGTTCTTGTCCTTCCACAGGGGACATCCATGAGACTGCCTAGCTTTCAGGGCCCCTGCCTGCTGCCCCCAGCCCCCCAGTCGGCCCCTTTCCCATGCACGTGAGCAGATACTCATCACAGCCCATTCCCAGTCTGTTGAATAGTGGCAGAATGCTGACATCCCCTTGCCTCTGTGCTGTCGGGAAAGTGCAAGAGACAGACTCCATCCTCTGGAACATCTCAGCTCTGATGAGACAGAGAGACATATATACGGAGGTCATTAATCCTGCCCATATGCATGAGAGTGAAGCTACTACAAACAAAAGGAGGTTGAGAAGACAACCCCTTGGGGGGATGGTATAGTATGGATACACTTCCTGGAAATTGCCTTAATTTGCCTTTCAAGATGTCTGGTTTTCAAAAGAAATGTCCTCCATCTTTTCTTCTATGTTCTATGTCCTATTTTCAAGACCCATCTCAGGCTTACCTCTTGTAGAATAGAATAGAATAGAATAGAATAATTAAAAACACACTCTCTGGCATCTGAGATTTGGGTTCAAAGTTCAACTCCATTGTGACTAGCTATGTGACTTTGGGCAATTTGCCTAACCCCTCTGTGTCTCCGATGTCCTCTCTCTAAAATGGGAATAATAATACATACCATACAGGGTTACTGAGAAGATAAGTACAATAAGGTGTGGAACACTTTTTGAACAATGTCTGATGTGAAATCAGCTCTAACAGACATCAGTGAGTAATTACTGTTCCCCCTCCATCACCCATGGCTCCGTGATGCTGAGGTTGCTCAGGATAGGTGGTCCGCCTTGTTTGCTGTTGTTTTGTAAGCAAACAGTGTCCTTAGTGAGAGTCATTCTCAGGATCCCATTTTCTCTCTTTTTTTAAAACCCCCTTTGCATTCTGCTGGGCTCTATGTGTATGGATCCTCACATGTATCCCTAACGAATCATTCCCATTGTCAAGAATATTTTGACGGCCAGTATGATAATACATAATTCAAATTTGCTCAATCAATAAAGGATATTTACTGGCTTTGTAACAGAAGAGTCAATATCTGAGACTGGTTTTCACATGAGATTTTACCCACCCAGTTGTACCCTGAGTCCCAAAACAGTTTTTTTGTTTTGTTTTGTTTTTCTGCTCTCCCTTCCATGATGTCAATTTAACCTTTAGGGTTGTGTTAAAGAAAAAAAAAAAAAAACAATTATTCTGACCCTTGTTAGAACACTAAGGAAGACTACTGCAATTGGGGTATTGCAATATGGGAGAGAGATGGAGCTCAACTCCAAATACAGCAAAGACAAGTGGGGATTTATAGCCAAGGAGTGGGGTGAGGAGGCTGTGGATAGAAATTACCAAGAGGAGACACCAAGGAGGGGAGGCAGGTTCTCCAAAAACTGATCTAACAAGATCCTTCAAAGGGTAAGCCAAAGGGGATGACGAACTTGGTCAGATATCAAGTCTGATCACATATCACATAGGGTGGGAGGGATGATTTAGCAGGATTCTTGCCAAAACTGAGATGGGTAGATCAAAGACCAGATTGGGGGGGTGGTGGTAACTTAGCTGAAAAGAGGGCTCTGAAGAGCCTGTCTAAATTTTGGTCAAAGAGACAGAATTTGTCAGTAGCTCTTCTGCTGGTCTAAGATGATTGCTAGTAGCTCCTTGGTCCATATGCTCCTTGTCCAAATCCAGCAGAAAAATCAAAAGCGACTTTGTTCTGAAGTCCCAGAAGAAATCCAAAGAATCACTCTGATTGGCCCAGCTTGGTCCTGTGCTGACCTCTTGGACTCGGAAGTTGGCAAGTTGCTGGTTGGTTAAGCATAAGTCACATGGTCCAGTCCTGGATCAAGAAAGGGTGTGGTATCATCCAAATCCCAGAGATCCCAAACAAAACTGGGGTTGGGCTCAGCCCTGAATTCGCAGGCCGCCAGGGCAAGAGTATAAATGGAGACCCACAATCCATACATATAAATATTTAAGAGTTATAAATCGAGCTAACAAACTGCTAAATAAAATATGTTCGCTCCTCCCAGGAGTCTCCAGCTTAAATAAAGAAGTCCTGAATTTTCATTTGCTAAATCTGGCAACCCCACCTCTACCTTGACAAATGTTATCTTCATAATGACAAAACTGAAGAACATGAGTGAAGTTACCCTTGTGAGCCCCTTCATGTCACTAATGAGAACACAGAGAAATGGGAACGGGGGGCTAGTCCTTACTGGGAATAACACTTTGTTATGCAAAATCGACTGCATTCTCCCTCTTTGAGAAAAAGGCGTTGATATGCTAATTAGCCTTCTTTTCTTACCTAATACCTTCCCACGTGGAGTCCATTTCACTCCCGAAGCATCTTCCTTCCCTCCCGGACCTCAGTGGTGGGACAACCCACAGGCCTCGGGGGCATTCAAGCCCAGCTGTTTGGAAGGAACAAGGCTGGAGAGGTGGAGAAGCATTTCCCTGGGGCCTGATGGGTTCGTCACCAAAGCAGATGTTAGGGTTGCAAGTCATGCTCTGCAGAGCTAAGCACCCAACCCGCATGGCAGAGGCAACCTCGTATTCCTTAATAAGGGTATCCTGGGTGTCTCTTTGTGATATGCAGAACTCTAAAGCTCGGGGCTCTGGGGAGGAGCCCTTTGTGCCCGGGTCTAAGGGCATCCCTGGTCCTTTTCCTTCTGGACATACATACAGCTAGACCACATTTCCCAGTTCTTTGGGCCATATTGAATTATGGTCGGTGAATGTAAGCTGCTTGGAGACCTGGCCCATAAAAGCTTTCCATGTGATCCTTTGTACTCTCTTCTCCCGCTCACTGGTCCAACAGAGGACATTGTAAAGCCCTAGATAGAAGGAGGGGGTCACAGATGGACTAAGATTCAGTCCCTGAATGTCTCCATGGAGCAGAACGTCTCTCCACCTTCCACCTCTAATTGGATTTTACCTGTGTGAGAAACGTACTTCTATTATGTTAAGCCTCCGGGTTGTTGCTTTTTCTCTGACATAGCAAACAGGGCTGACTTGACTTGCACAAGGGCTGATGGGAAGGGGGACAGAGAATGTCTGCTGGTGTAGCAGCCGACAAACGCCTACCACACTTACCTCCAAGCATCTCCGAGGCAAACAGCTACGGCTGCCATGTGGCACCGCGACCCCAATTCCTGGGTGCGTCATCACAGATTTTGATGCATTACAAAATACAAATCAATTCAACTTAGAACACGTGTGGTTTCTGTAATGTGCCTACCGCAGCACTTTGGCCATGTGACTTAGGGCATTGTCATGCAAAGACTCCAGGACCTGGGATTGATTTTCCCATGACTGGGTGTCATAGTCTTATCGATATGATTTTAAGCTATAAACCGAAAAACCAATAGTGTAATAAGTGGTTATAAAAATGTCAATATTGGCCCACAGTTAAGAGCTGATGGGTAACACAGCCTGTGGCTCAAGACTCTGTCAGGTCAGCAGCCCCTCTTTTCAGGGCAAACCCAGGGAAGCCTTCATCCATTTCCACAATCCCAACCACTGGGTGTGAAATATTTGCGGGGAGAGGAAAGTATGGAAGTGAGGGTTTCCTCAAAAGTTCCTAAAGATGGTGTTTACAAACATATAAACTAAACTCCTAGTGGGTGGTGATGTGGGTGTGAGGGGGTTGTCTTTGGTCAGAGGACAGGATCAACAGACAACAGGATGCTGAACAGTGAAAAAAAAATCTTGGGAAATTTGTAATAATTTGGAGAGAAATGGGTAGGGTCAAGTGTTTCAAGGAAAAGTATTAAAAGTGTTGAATGAGAATACATTTATGAATCCGTTATATGGGGGTGCCTGGGTGGCTCAGTCGGTTAAGCGTCTGCCTTCAGCTCAGGTCATGATCCCAGGGTCCTGGGATCAAGCACCCCCCCCGCCCCGGTCAGGATCCCTGCTTAGCGGGGAGCCTGCTTCTCCCTCTCCCTCTGCTGCTCCCCCCGCTTGTGCTCTCCTGCTCTCTCTCTGTCAAATACATAAATAAAATCTTTTAAAAAAAATAAAAAATAAATCCATTATGTGTTCATCGGTCCTACCTGCAGGCATTTTAATTTTCTATTTTCTGTCTTCTTTAGATGCGGTGAAGTCCTTTTTGTGTTGATGAGGTCACAGCAGCCCACCACTGTCCACTAACACATCGTGGAGGTTGAACATTGTACCACCTAAAGTCAGGTCCTGCCAGGTGAGCCTAAAGTCAACAGGAGGCAGGATTGCCATTTCTGTTTGATATCACGTCTGATCTTGATGTGTCTCTAAAACATTCTGGCAGCAAAGAGTTAAACAAGAAACTGTAAAAATGATAGAAACAATATGAGATCTAACATCTCGACAGTTGCCAAAACTAGCAAATAATCAAAATCTGACCACAAAACCTCTCCAGATACACAATGGCACCAATACCAGCTTGAGAACAAAGCTGCCCAATATATTTTTTAAATCCCTCTCGTCTCCTACTCATCTCCTGACCAAATGTTGGCAGCGAACTGGCTCGTAGAATTTTGAGTTGTAAAAGGGTTCAGAGATTAACCAGAGCAGTAATTCTCAAATCAGGGGGGAGGGGAAGAGAGCTACAAATCAGAACCTGGAGAAGCGGGTGTTTAAAAGAATATTCATCATTGCAACTATGTACTGGGGGCAGAAGAGCAGCTTTGCTTTCCTAACAGGAAACACACGGACACTCTGAAACACCTTTTGGCGGAGGTTTCATCCTGATGGAGAAATGTAGACTCCTTTCTGCCAACAAGGACAATTCTGGTGGAGGGGCACACCAGGATCTCAAAAGGTGAAAGAGGCGATGTGCAGCACATAAATGTTATCAAAAGAGAACACCGTTCAAAAGCTGATAAAAGGGGCGCCGGGGTGGCTCAGTTGGTTAAGCGACCAACTCTTGGTTTTGGCCCAGGTCATGATCTCATGGGTCATGAGGTCAAGTTCCAAGTCATGAGATCAAGCCTAGAGTTGAGGTCCCCGCTCAGCGGCGAGTCTACTTGAAGATTCTCTCCCTCTGCCCCTCCCCCCATTTGTGCACTCACATATGTGTGCGTGTGTGTGCGTGCACGTGCTCTCTCTCAAATAAATAAATACATCTTTAAAAAAAGCTGATAAAGGCTGGTACAGTCACCTCCTCTTTTTACATATTTAATAATTCATTCCCCTGTCATTCAATTCAGCAAATTGTGGTTGAACACCCAGGAGAGTGGGAGGTATTGGAAAAACAGGGCACCATACAGCCTTTCATAGTCCGGTGTGGGAAATTCACAAGGAAACAAAAAATGGACACTGTCAGGTTAGTTCTATAAAGGTATGCAGCTTATCCAAGGAGACACAAAACCCTGGAAAGGTGATCCTCCTCCGTCACCATCGTCACCATCCCCAATGTCATTATTGTACTTCCTATAAAACAAGGAATATAAAAAAAATAAGAAATTTAAATCCTCACAAACAGGACCAATTAATGTAGACTGGCTTTATAAATTTATTCTCATTCAACAATTTTGATACTTCTGGAAGTATCTGACACTACACATTTCTCTGCAAATTATTGCAAATTTCTCAAGGTTTCTACCATTCAGCATCCAGTTGTTGGTTGATATTGTCCTCTGGACAAAGACCACCCTCCCATTCCCCATGCTCTCCACCAGTCAGGAGTTTAGTCTGTGCGTTTTTAAAAAAAAAAGATTTTTATTTATTTATTTGAGAGAGAGAGAGAGCACACACAGGAATGAGGAGGGGAGGGGCAGAGGGAGAGGGAGAAGCATACTCCCTGTTGAGCAGGGAGCCTGATGTGGGGCTCGATCCTGGGACCTCAAGGTCATGACCTGAGCTGAAGGCAGATGCTTAACGACTGAGCCACCGGGCGCCCCTAGTCTGTGCATTTCTAAACACTATCTTTAGGAATTTTTGAGGAAACCCCCAACATATTTCAAACCAGTTCTCTAGACTGTGGAAATGGATGAAGGCTTCTCTGGGTTTGCCCTAAAAAGAGGGGCTGCTGACCCGACAGAGTCTTGAGCAACAGGCTGTGTTACCTATCAGCTCTTAACTGGTTTCTGGTGATCACTGATACTGTGAATATCTTCCCATCAACTCTGGCTGCCACTCTCTTGCTCTCTCTCTCCCTATGTGTGTGTGTGTGTGTGTGTATCTATAGATAGAGCTGTATCTCCCTATTCCTGAAGAAAACAGCCACCATGTTGTAAGTAGCTCAGTGGAGACACCCAAGTCCCAGTGTCCAACCAAGAGCCAGTGACCCGCAGCCTTTAACATGGAATCTTCCCCAAGTCCACCTTTGGGATGACAGCAGCCCCAGCTGAGTCCTCCATTACAGCCTTGTGAGAGACCCTGAATCAGAGGCGCCTAGCTAAGCTGCACCCAGATTCTTGACCCTCTACAGCTCCTGCAAAATTATGGGATTATAAATGTGCATCATTTGAAGCCACTAAATTTGGGAGTCATTTATTATGCAACAGTAGATAATGAATACAGACTACTAACATATGTTGCAAAGAAGAAACTCACCAATAACAATGTGCATGAATTTATCCTTTGGGATAAATGCACCACTTTGGGATCCTAATAAAATTCTACAAATGCCCATCTTCAAGAGGGAAGAGTTAAAATCCATGTGTCCTCACTCTCCTGGGTCTCCATCCAGGTACCTGGAGCGGCCTCTGTGTAGTGGTTATGGCCCAACTTCTGTTCCCAGAAAAGGGTGCAGAGCCCTGGGCACGAATGGGGCTCCCTCCGAGCTTTTCTGTTACATTTCTCCTTTTATTGCTGGAAGCATTTTCTTGATTGCACTAAAAGATTCAGAAGTGTCCCCAGCCATGTGTTTAAAGTCACCCCTAACTCCAGCTTTCTCCCCCGGAGTTTATCATCCTTTATCATCCCTTTTCCTTTAGAGAACGTTCCTAAGAGGTCCATTCCAGGGACAAGGGGATGTCAGGGCTCCTTGCAATTCTGGAGGACTCTCCTCATCCACGCCTTCCCACAGGTGGCCCTGACTTGCCTGGAGCCTGAGTCAAATGGTAAAAAGCTTCATTAAAAATAATTGGCAGTCACTGGACTGGGCTGAATGCTAATTTTAAATCTGGTCTCGGAAAAGAATTTGGTAGGCAAATAGTGTAAATGAGTAGATTCTTTGTTATCTACAGCTTTAGTAAAAGCACGTGATTCTGGAATTCTGTCATGATTACCATAGAAGGGGCTCTCACACAGGTACCAAGAACAGCACCCAGCACCTAGCACTCAGTGGAGCACAGAGCTGATCCCTCCTACTATATGTCATTACCCTGCTTATTTCTTTTCTGGTGCTGACCAGTGTTAGAGATTGTTTTGTTGTTTATTTCATTGTTCGTTTCTGTCACCCCACCACACACACATATATGTTCACACACACACACATATATGTTCACCCACAAACACCTGCATGCATGCAAACACACACGACACACATATGCACACAAAACACACAGAGAGACCTACACACAAGCACACACATGTACAAACACACAAACACACATATGTACACACATACACACAAACACACACGTACACAATACACACAAACATAGTATGTTCACACACAAACACATGCATACACACAAACACATAAAGCACATATATGTACACACATAAACACAAACAGAGAGGCACAGGTACACACATATACACACAAACACATGTGTACACACACATAAACACACAGACATACGCATGTACACACATGTACACAAATACACACACGTACACACACATACACACGTACACACACACACACACCATACTGAATGTAAACCCATAAGGGCAGCAGTGTGATTGGTTTTACGTACCACTTTTCTCTAGCCCTGAGCCCAGGCCTGCCACATTGCAGGTGTACAAACTAATATAGTTATTGAATGATTGAATTGATATCCCACAGGCGGCCAATTGATTCAAGTATGTTTTTACTTAATGCAAAGAATTTAAAGGCCAGGTCCTCAAAACAAAAACTTATAAATGCTCCCCACCCCATCCCTTCACTCAACCCTTCTCTTTTTTAAGAACAAAATACTTATGATCCTCTACGGGGTGCTCGTCTTGAGGAACCTCTGCTTCCCCTAACACGGGAGGATGCCGGGGCTGTCTGGAGCCCCAAACTCAGCCAAAGGCTAGAAGAGGGTTTAATGGGGAGGCGGGAAGGGAGGGCAGCCTGGTCCTTTCTTGATGCCTCTGAGCAGGGCCCAGAGCATGTGCTTTCTCAGAGACCTCCTAGCTCCCTGACATGAGACCCTGTGCCAGCTAATAAATGAGATCTGACAAGACTTTAATCTGAAGTGGCATTTCCCCTCTAAGGCTCCCCTCAATCTTAAGTGGAGCCACAGATAACAGGAGGAAAATAGAAGGGAATATTGTGAAACCAGGGAGGCTGCCCTTGTTAACAGCTCAGAGGGAAAAAAAAATAATTTGGGGGCATTCGTCTTAAATTACCTAAGACTTCAGATTTAAGCTCAATTTGCTGCAAGAATTGTATCCAAATCTGGGATAAGTCCGTTCCTTCTCTTCTGGTTCAGTTTTTCTCCTTCTGGTTTTTATTTTTAGCAGTGCTTCAATTATTTTAAGATGATAATAATCATCAGACTTTTTTGATTCCGAATTTCTGTAGAACGAGGCCAACAGTTCTCTTTTTTCAAAGTCTTCGAGAACCCAAACTTTCACAGTCCCACATTCTGCTCCCAAGACATTAACTCTAATTAAGCTAATCAAACCCATGCCCAGCCGAAGAACAAGCCAACTCTATGCGAAACAGATATTATACAATGAAAATAAAATGAATTCTCCAGACTTCTTTAACTACTGTTCCATTAAATACACTGATTTTTGAATGAGCTTTGATCTTTCCTCCATTTCAGAGACCAAGATGTTGTCATTAGAGGAATGAATTACTTCCTTTAGGTTGACCTCATTCATATTCCATAGCAAGAGCCAATCCTATTATGGCTGCAATTGAGCATAATCCAATTACAATTTTTATTTCAAAATATAACCTGATCCTGTGCCCTTGAGAACCAAATGCACTCCACATTGGCACAAAGAGCAGAGATTCCCGTTGCCGTGAATCAGGAAAGACTACCTATAGGCTGGCTGGGAGGAACGGAGTTTGGAGAGTTAGAAAAATGGAAACACCAACCCATGGCATTCTTTCACCAACAACTTCCGCCTGAGGGTCAGATGCCCTCCTGGACTAAGCAAGACAAGTCCTGGCATTGGACCACCCCCAAATGTCCTTCCTTAATACATTTGCCCTTTATAAACCATTTCCCATCCTTTATAAATCCACCTCTCTTACCTGCACTTTAATGTTTTCACATTCCTGGGAGCTTTGTGGCTTTTTAACCTATGTCTTCTTTTTGTTCCCCCAACCCTGGTCGTGTCTTTTTAGCTTCCCTCCAGACCAAACGCCCTCCGCCCACATGGATACCTTTCTCCCCATTGGGAAGTAGTCTGGGAAGAGATTGGCATTTGGCTTGGCTCACTGGTTCGTGAGAAAACAAGTCATTTTATTTTCTTGGTCTACCATCCCCAAGGGCTATAGAGGGAAAATAAAATGTTTTGTACAATAAAATCTGTAAAGGGCCTTATGCAAGACCGACAAATACTGCAGCGTGTTATTTTGGAGGCACTCCAAGACAAGGCAGTCACAAGGGATCTGAGCGTGCAATACCCCCTGGGAGTTGTGCAGTGCATGATGGCATGCAGTGGACCCGGTGTGAGATAAAAGTGTTGTCTTCACGGGTATATTCAGGAGAACTAAGGCATAAGGACTGAAGGAAGAATAAGGACAGAAGAATAGAAAAGTAAAGAAAGAAAGACCAGGAAATGACTAAGAAAAGGAGTTGGTGATGTGGAATGATGCCCATAAACATGTGTGTGTATGTCCATAGCAAAAGATTTAGAAGGCTATACACCAACTCTTAATATGTGCCACATCTGGACTGTGCAGTGGGTCGTATTTTAATTTCTCAACCACAATTTTGGTAGTTTTCAAAAATCACCAATAAAAGGAGCAGCAGGGAGGAAGAAAGGAGCGTGTTACATCCTGGCTGGGGGTGGTCGGACTGATGGAGTGAAAGGACACAGAACCGCATGCATGCCATGCTCTGATGCCCACCACACAGTCTCATCCACATACATGCAAGAGGCAAGGGTTGGTGATGGGGGCAGAGACCAAGGGGTATCAGTAAAGTCAAGCTCGAGGAAGGCCACCCATGAATCCTGCCGAGTTAGCCACTTCTTGCCTCCTCTGGTTTTGAAGTTTCGCAATGAGGCAATGGCGGAAGCCAGGTGGTGAGTAGCCTCTCTTTGGGGAGGACAGGGGAAGAGAAGAGTCCTATGAGAGTTATCCACGAGGAAGGAGACGCATTGTTAGAACCCAGTAGTGGACACCAACAGAACTGAGAAAGACTTGCTATCATTACAGAGGACTATTTGGGTTACAAATGGGAGAAATGCACGTCAAATTGGCTTAAAAAATCCCAAATCTTTTTGCTCCACTAACTGAAACTTCTAGAAGTCTCCTAACTTCACTTTTAGCCAGCATATCCTGCCAGCACATCTGGACACCATTCAGTCTTCTGCCTATACCCACATCCCCAAAACGTTTTAAATGTATCTATACATTTTATGTAACGGGCTCTTTTACTGAATATTAAAGTTTCACGCTTCTTATCGAGATCCTAGGAGCAGGAAAGTTGGAGACCAATTTGATGGCTCTACCAAATCTTGTAATTTCTCCCTTTTCGAAAGCTGTAGGTTTCTGCTGATCATCAAAGGAAACATGGGTGTAGCTCGTTTCGGAGCTGTCACTAATGACGATGCCTTTGAATATGCAGAAGTTGGTATTTTTTCAAAGGGCTTTCTCCCCAGCCATGTTACTCTGCACTTGGAGAACCCCTGAAAGACAGGACGGGTGATATCATTCCCATGTGAGAGATTTCAGAATTGAGGTCCTCCCCGGGCTTATAGCTAGTGAGAGGCACACTTGAAAGAAGAACCCAGGATTCAGACATTTTTATCTAGGCAGCATGTTTAATGATTAGGAACATAGGCATATACTTACATGGATACACACACACGTACACAGGAATGTATCTATGTGTATTTTTTTGCCAGACTAAACATTCAGTTTCATGCATGTGGTGAAGGCAATCACCTGAATCCTGTCTTGGGCGCCACTCTATCCCTGTTTCCTGGCCCATAGCAAGTTCTCAATAAACCCTTATCAAGTAAGAGCAGCGGCCTTTCTTCTTATCTGATTTCTGCCACCTAGGGGGCACTTGAAAAAAAAGGTTTGCCACCCTAGTGCCCCCCATGCCTCAACAAATCCCAGGACTGTGAAAGATCCTGAAGAGTCCATTCTCCTGCCTGTTAGACCACAGTCTGCCTGAGCCATTTCCAATGGAAAGCAACCCTTTCAAATGCTTGATATATATACTGAGTGGTACAAGACCCACCAGACAGACAGGAGGTTTCATTTCTGGACTTAATATTTCTCTGCTTTGCACAGTAGAAACCAGGAGGAAGTCTTATTCTATGGCAAGTGTAACAAGTAGAAGTCCAGATTACTGATGCCTTCCAGAAGTGCTATGTTGTGGGATGCCTGGGTGGCTCAGTTGGTGAAGCGTCTGCCTTCGGCTCAGGTCATGATCCCAGGGTCCTGGGATCGAGCCCCACATCTGACTCCTTGCTCAGAGGGGAGCCTGCTTCTCTCTCTGCCTGCCACTTTCCGTGCTTGTACTCTCTCCCTTTCTCTCTGGCAAATGAATAAATATAATCTTAAAAAAAAAAAAAGTGCCATGTTGAAAAATTTTAGGTTGTCATGAGCTCTTTTAAAAATTTTTTTAATTCCTGTATAGTTAATATAGTGTTACATTAGTTTCAGGCGCAAATACAGCAATTCAACAGTTCTATACATTACTCAGTACTCATCATCACAAATGCCTTCCTGAATCCCCATCCCCTATTTTACCCATCCCCCTACCCACTTCCCTCTCTGGTAACTATCAGTTTGTTCTCTATAGTTAAAAGTCTCTTTCTTGGTTTGGCTCTCTTTCTGTTTTTCCCCTTTGTTCATCTGTTTTGTTTCTTAAATTTCACATATGAGTGAAATCATATGGTATTTGTCTTTCTCTGACCAACTTACTTCGCTTAGCATAGTACCCTCTAGTTCCACCCATGTCATTGCAAATGGCAAGATTTCATTTTTTTTTTTTATGGCTGAATAATATTCCATTGTATATATATACCACATCTTCTTTACCCGTTCATCTATCAATGGATGCTTGGGCTGCTTCCATAATTTGGCTGTTGTAATGAGCACTTGAAAAAAAAAAAAAAAATCAATCCTGAGCTTGATTAGTGGGGTCTGCATGGGCAGAGGACACAGGAGTGGTACTATTACAGATATGAATTCCTAAAAGCACAAAGTTTCCTTTGGACCCCCATCTACACCATCCTGTCTGCTTTGGTGATGTCACCAAAAGATCATGAATGAAAGAGCTGGGTCACTGTTCTCTCTAGGCCTCACAGTGAAATACTCTTTTATTTTTTCTAATAATCTATAAAAACACCAGATCCTATAACCTCCCAAACTGGGAAGTTTCAAGCACAATCCATCATTAAATATTATCTCATGGGCGAGGGAAGAAAAACTGTGTAAGACAAGAGACAATCAAATCCCCATCCATCAGCTTGATATTCTCAGTTGAAAGAATAGACCGTAGGTCTCCAACGATATTTCTAAAGGCTCAAGGCTTCCTCTATAGGCTAGTATGTCTCCTCCTGGACTCTGATTTCCAAACCCCTCCTATACATGTCGACCAGGAATTTGCTGAACAGTTCAAACTCAACATGTCCCCAACAAAACTCGGTCTTGGGACTAGATATCACAATACTCAAAAGCTGCTTTGTTTCCTGTCTCCCTAATCATTCAATAGGTTTTAATGTCTTTCTCTGTGTCATGTAGGCACTGGGCCACACAAGTGGACAATGCAGGGAATGTCCCTGCTCTTGTGGACGTGATGACTAGATTATACCACTGCAAGGGGCACCAATTATGTTGTCTTCTTTGTGAATAGTGCCATCGGAGTATGCAACATGGAACCTGGAATTGTGCCCTTCTTGTGGGACTTCACTTCTGGAGGGGAAGATGGGAAATAAGTATGTGCACCCTACAGAGAAAAGCATTTTTTTCAGATAGGGAGCAGTCATAACGTAGAAAATAGAGTGATATGAATAAATGAATATATGCAGAAAATAAGATGAGGTGGTGGAGCGTGGGTGCATTGGGACACATTGGGAGGGGAACGAGGAAGACATCTTTGCGGAAATGACATGCGTGGAGGTCCGGATTATGGCAAGGAGGAAGCCATGCGACACCGGGGCAGGGCGTTTCACACGCAGAGATCAACAAGTGGAGTATCTAGAAGGTGACAAGCCCGGGCATTCGAGAAACAGAATGGAGAGGCTGTGGTTGGAAATAATGAATAAGGAGTGAGTAGCAGGAGAAGAGATCTGAAAGCAGGGCCACATCAGGCTGGAACTTGCAGGCCACAGCGAGGGATGTGGCTTTGGTTGCAGGCCTGTGGGAAGCCACTGGCGGGATCACTGTCTTAGCTGGCATCCCCCAGTCACCCATTTGCTCAACCTAGAAACCTAGGTCCTTCTCTTTTCATCTGGGTGGTCACGGAGCCTTGTTTACTTTCTCCCTTAAATATGTCTCAAATTGTCTCATTTTATCCCCAATGTGCTAGTCCTTTCTGATCTAAAATTTCCCAAGACGCCCCCTCGGGGGCTGCCCAGCCCCAGCATCTCTCAGAAATCTCTGCCGTTGACCTCTGCCTGGAAATCTTGGCTTGGTTTCCACTGCCCACTGGTTAGGGTTCAAATCTGAGCATCACTCCTCACTTCTAGACACCTTCCCATCTCAAACACACCTCCCAGTTTTAGGTTCACTGAACTCCTTGCTTTGCATGAAACATTCTTCCTGTGCCCATATTTATAGATATACATTTCCACCTCCCTGGAATGCCACTCTCCATTTGACCAATGTCTACCCATCCTTTAAGCCCCTCAGAGCTGTGTATTGATTCAGCATTCTGGATACATGTCTCCTGTCACACTTGCCAAGTTGGGCTCTGAGTTTTCTGGGCACAGGGCCAATGCCCTCACTCTTGGAAGCTCCTGAGGGCAGAGATCATAGCTTCTGTCTCCAAGAAAGCCAGTGCCAAGCAGATGCCCAAGAAATACTGAACTTATGAAAGGCATTCTGTGACCCCCAGAGACCCATACAGAGAGGGAAAAACAAGGATGTGTACCATTTTCTATGGCATCTTGGACCATCCCGGGTACAGCCGCCAGCAGCCGTAGCTCGGCAGAGGCTGCCATCCAAGCTGTTCAATGCCTGTTTGGGATGTAGGCAAGGAGGAGATGCCATCCCTCTTTCCTGGCATCTCCGGAACCCATCAAGTTAAATCAGCCTGCAACAATAACACCAGAAGGACTAGATAATTTGTAACTAGTCATCGGGCCATTTGTCAAGTCAAGCTAATGACAAGATTACTTGAACGGCACACAGCCCAGGTGGAGAGACCCAGGCGTCCACAGACTGGCATGGTGGCCTTCTCCCATGGTCGGGAAAACAAATAGTAAGCAAGTCTATGGCCACACATATGATCAAACCCAGGAAAGTCCCCAAGTAGATATTTTGAAGAGAATCTAAACAACACAGGCAGTGGAACTAAGAATATTAATCTACACTTTCAAACTTGTGCCTTTTTTCCTCTTTTATAGCCTGCATAAATCACCAGCTAGAACTGAGTGCGTGCTTATTGGCAGATGCTGGTTACTTAGCTTATGACAATAGTCGGTCAGTATTTATTCGGTAAGAGATTTATTCTACCCAGAGTCAGGAAGAGTCTGTTGGGGGGAGAAAGCATGTGAACAGGGCCTTGTGGGGTGGATAGGACTCTAACAATTTGGAGGAAGGCTACTCTGGGGCAGGATGGGTGAATCAGAGTGAGATGATTGGTCCAGCCCTCTATTCCTGAACTTTAGACAGCTATACGTTCCCCCCTGCCCCATTCTACAGACTAGAAGACTGAGTCTCAGAATGGCTATATGGCTAAAGCAGCAGAGCTGCAGGCACCTATCAAAGGGTCAACAACCCAGATGGGAGGTGAAGAAAGGCAGAGAGGGGCGGGTACAGGGAAACCAGAGCTCCAGACCCAGGAAGGGCACAGATCAGTCTCAGAAGAGGGTCCTTTGGAACAGGAACCTCAGCCACATTGACCAAGGCTGTCAGGACACCTGGCACCTGCAGCCTCCTACGGGGGTGCTGTGCCCAAGGGGGTTGCCTCCATTTCTGCTTGTTCTCTGGGCATAAGTCAGAATCACCCAGCCTGCCAGTGAACCTGTGAGCATACCACCAGCGGTCTGAGCAGGTGGAGAGCCAAGCTCACGTGCAAGTTCGTAAAACAAAGCCCTGCCCGGAGTGGGGTGTCAGCGTTGCTTCCTGAGGACTCAACAAATGAGCATGATTATGTCATGAATACCCTGCTCCTTTTCCCGCTGCCCCAGAACCCCCCGCGTGGTAACTGTTGCATGTGTGCGTGCACATAGCCTTGGCTTCCTCACCCTCTCTCTCCCGGTGTTTGATTGTGCTCACAAAGGCCCACCCCAATGACTTGCAGCATCCCATTGGCAGTCACAAAGGCAAAGGAACTCCAGGTTACGGCCACAATTCAGGCTCCCCTCTCCCGCATTGTGCCCAGCCACAGCGGTGGTCTCAGAGCCGTCGGGGGTCTTATATATCTCATATGTGCAGCAAAGTGGGGGAACAATGTGACAAATTATGAACAAGCTCAGAGCTAAGCCCGCGGAATTCTTCCCTTTTGTGAGCTTCCATCACGTGTCAGCCGGGCTGCAGGGCCGGCCGGGGGGACGCAGGGGTGGGGGACAGGCCAGCAGCGGGAGGCTAGCCCAGCTCTGGAACACTGTGCACACTTGGGAACACTGCCCCTGCTCGCTTGCACAGTGGCATTCCAACTCTCTCTCTCTCTCTCTCTCGATTGCAAAGGAAAAGAAAATTATTCTGACCTTACTTTGTGCTTTTAGATTTAAATATTCGATGGCTATTATCCTTGCTAAAGGAAACAAAAGAACCGAGCAAATTTTGAGAGTCCGTTCTGCCAAGAGCCAAAGGCGAGAAAGCTCCAGTGATGTGGGCCATCCTTCTTGCTCCTAATCCTTCCGAGTCTTGAAAAGTCTGTCTGCTCTTAACCGTTTCCTTGACTGTAAAGAAAGAGGACAGTAAGCAGACTCCACCATATTAAATGTCTCTAAAGGGTTTAGAGCAGTGTCTGCTACATAGGAAATCCTCATGTCATTGTTATTATAAGGATTATTGACAGTAGTAGGCGCAGAAATAGACACTCTTTGACCATTTCGACCACTCTTCTTCCTGTCCCTTGGCCTCTTCACTTCTCTGCAGGTTCTCTCTAAGAGGGCCCAGCCCTGAGGCTTCCTTTGGGTCTCAGAGTGCCTAGCAAGAGGCAGGGCACAGAGATTCTCAGTGACCCTTTGCTTCTGAACTGCTACTAGATGACCTACAAAAGAAGTCTCTCCATCACTGACTGGGGAATAAACTTCCTTGACAGGATGCCGTATTAACTGAAAGCCTTCTCTCAAGTTAGCTTTCCAAGTTGTGTTTGAAGATTCAGACCATGTTTTCTCGGGATAACAGGAAGAAAGCGTCCTTCATGCAACCAGTTTGGGAAACACACCATTAATCATTTTAGGGTTCTAGGTGAAACTCCTAAGGGTGGCCCCTTTTCAGGACCTTGAGCCCTGAGCTTTCTCTCTCTCTCTCTTTTTGGCCAATGGCTGTTTTTGTAAGATGCTAATCAGATTCTTAACTCTAGAGATTTCTATTCTCTCCTTTGGTTAAGAGACATGAAGTGGGGCCACATGGGTGGCTCAGTGGGTTAAGCGTCTGCCTTTGGCTCAGGTCATGATCCCAGGGTCCTGGGATTGAGCCCCACGTTGGGCTCTCTGCTCAGTGGGGAGCCTGCTTCTCTTTCTGCCTCTGCCTGCCCTCCCCCTGCTTATGCTCTCTCTCTCTCTGTCAAATAAATAAAAATAAAATCTTAAAAAAGATTCTAATAAAAAGCAAGAGAGAGACACAAAGTGCTGTCATACCTTTTGCTGATTTTTATTTGATAACGGACAATTCAGAGGCTACAACTATGATCAAGATAGAACTCATCCCCGATTTGCCAAATCTTCACAGACCTTAGGGAAATGAAGAGGGAGAAAGAATCAAGGCTTGGCAACACCTCTTATATTAGAAGTTAGAAAGCTAGAGAAGACTCCCTTTTTACTAGTAGAATAAACAGAGGAAAGTGACATGTCATTCTTTAAATTAGCAGTAGACACAGTAATGTGGCAGCAGAGTGTCTTCTCCCAGTATCAGGATACTTACTGGTGGGTTTGGGCAATTAATACACTTCCTTTCTTGGTGAGATCGTGAGCATTTACCTGCAATGTTGTGTCTTAGGCTTTTTAAACATAGCCAGTAAAGGATATCAGAGGAAGCTGTGCACCTCGAGAGACAGAACTGAGAACACAGTTGGGGGACTGATAGAGGAAATACAGCTAAATTTTTTTAAAAGATTTCTTTATTTGAGAGACAGAATGAGCGAGCATGTGTGCGAGTGGGGAGAGGGGCAGAGGGAGAGGGAGAGAGAGAATCTCAAGCAGATACCCCCTGAGTACAGACCCCAACACGGGGCTCGATCTCACAACCCTGAGATCATCACCTGAGCCTAAATCAAGAGTCTGATGCCTAACTCACTGAGCCACCCAGGCGCCCCACCCACAGCTTGTTTTATATCAAACTACAAAATTATGCGGAACTCTGTAACTCACTTCCTGTGTGGTTACCGAGCAGCATCAATGTGTCCTGTGTCAGGCTTTTTCATAAGGGAAAAGAATGTAGGTCCCGTTCTGGAGAGAGGCTCATCTCATTGGGAAACCAAGCCAGGCACCTGGGGATATAGGTCAATTGGCATTTTAGGCAGACAATTATCCAATTCCAGTAAAGATTGGGACCACAAACGTGCTCAGTGACAAAAGAGGAGGGTGGTCACTGGTACTGAAGACTCCAGGGAAGAAGAGGGACTCCTCTTGGACCCAGGAGGACAGTAGCATTTGGAGAAAAGATGGGAAAATGTGGGCAGCCCAGGAAGCTCAGATATTATGACAACTCGGCACAGTTGTTGCTTTTTCCATCCATGACAATGGCAGCCATCACTAATCAATCAAGCCACACACCCCCAGTCCTCCAGTCTAGGCTTCAGAATCCTTCCAGGTCATGAGACCTATCCCCACGTCAGGCTCTATGCTCAGACAGGAGTCCGCTTGAGATGCTCTCTCTCCATTTCCCTCTGCCCCTCCCGCCTGCTCTCTCTCTCTTTCATCAATCAATCAATCGATAAAATCTTTAACATGAAATGGGGCAAACTCTAAGTCACTCAGTGTAATGGCATCCCTTTCAGGGTGTTACTGAGATGAGGTCACACCTTCTGCTGTAAGAATGTACGTCACAACCCAATTGCACTTGGACTATCCTCCAAGGAAAGCCACCAAGAGGCATGCACCGGCAAGAAAGCACGTGTATTAATTGTTCCGATCCGTAAGCATTTATCCTGATACTTAGGGGAGAAGACAGTGTGCTGCCATATTACTATGTCAGTAGACCTTCCTTTGGAAGATAACTTGGCAACTTGTGTAAGCCCTTCATTCATCTACCCCACTTCCTGATCTGGAAAAACAGGGGGATGAGTTTTCCGTGGCAGAGTCCAGTTCTGTCTTGATTCAGTGGTCTGGCGGCTCTCCACCGCCCAGGCTGAGGCTTGGAATCCAATGCAGAATCTCACTTGGCTTGACCACATTAGAGAAGAAAACTACTTCCGCTTCTCTTTCTTCCTTTCCCTTCTCCTTGCAGCGCCTCCTCATCCCCCATGCTTGATAAAACAGGACATTGTCAAGGTCACTGAGATGCAGCCCCCCACAGGTGCTGATGGAAGGCACGGACCTAGCTTATGGCAATAGAATTTTGTCAAGTCTAAAATGATCCTCCTCTGTAACTGCCGATGGCTCTTTCCCATTCCCAGAGCTTCCCTCGCTAAAATACGATTTTCTTTGATTTCTTGCGGTCTACCTACCCACAGATTCACCTACGAAACAAAACCCCAGGGGAAAGAATCAACACACCCAGGCGTGCATATATCCCGGAGACACCAAGCTGGTCGGGCAACTTCCCTCCCACCCTCCA
The DNA here is from genome assembly GCF_004348235.1 of Phoca vitulina. Classification (NCBI taxonomy): domain Eukaryota; kingdom Metazoa; phylum Chordata; class Mammalia; order Carnivora; family Phocidae; genus Phoca; species Phoca vitulina. Next base: position 4,830,102 of record NW_022589733.1, on the reverse strand, counting down.
CATTCCAAAGGAGATTATTAATTGTCCCCAGAAGAGGAGGCCAGCTGAAAAGGAAGATCCCCAGTTGATATGCAAATCTCACAAAAGAAGCAATTGCTTCTTCTCCTGCTTGCCAGACGCATGGGAGCAGAACGTCCGTGTGACAACTTAGAAGTCCGCACTTAAGGAAAATAGCTGCCGCCCCACAACCTCTGGATGAGGATTTTGTCTTATTTTAGGAAGGCAAAGATGGCTTTTTTGTTTCGGTTGAAATTACGAGGTGTGTAACCTTTTCTTCCCCCTTCGCTCCCAAATGGAGGCTTTCACGCCAAAATTTGTTTCCCGACAAGAGAAGGAGAAATCACCGGTCCCCTCGTGGCACCGAGCCCCCCACCCCCGACTCCCCCAGCTTTTGTGTTTGCTGGAGATCTTGGACAGTCCCCGGGCAAACAGCATTCAGCAAGGTTATCGGGCTAGTCACAGCCTTCAAGAAATAAATATCTAACACCTTGTTCCCTTTTGCGGTTCAAAAGCCACTGTCACAGGGGCAGACCGGTGGTTTAGAAAAAGGCTATAATTCATATGTAAACTAGAGGAGGATTTTCATGATTTCATAATAAAATGTTGAAACGCTTTGATCGCAAGTTGTAAGGAGGTGTGAAACAGTGCCTCCAAAACAGACAGATATTTGTGTAAGCACCCTTTATGTATTACCAGTGAGGAATAATAACATATGAAAGCCCCAACTTACCTCATCTGCCTGGTACAGCCAAGGCATAAATAAAGGGGAACAATGGAATTACTATTACTCACTCTCTGAGAGCCAGCGACATCACTGTATCCTTTATAATTGCTGGCAAGAAGATTAATGTTTTGTTAAATATCAGAGCAAGGTCACAAGGGGGCTTGTGGGCCTGTCTAAACATCTAGTCTTTAAACTCCTTCTCTCTCACTTGCTCTTTTTTGAGGAAATGAACTTGTAGCATTTCCTCTAATTATGGTGATTTTTGCTTTTGAAAGCTGGCCTACATCATCACCTCGCTCCAAACACACACACACACACACACACACACACACACATCTCCCCCAAATGATATTTGGGGACAGGCTTGATTTAGCTGCAGCATATGGGCAATGTTGTTATGAGGCGACCTTGCCCTTTTAACCAACGCAGATAATTCATTGCCTGTCACTGTGGCCTGAAGCAAGGGGCTTGTGCTTAAGAGATCGACTTTATTGGGGTCCTCAGGGGGCTCCCTACCAAAGGCTGCTATCATCGTGCTCTGCGCTTCTGTTATGCTTAGCCCATACACCCGTCCATACAGATGTTTCTAACAGCAAACAGTTCGTGACCCAGAAAGAACAAAATATTTTGGCTTTCTCCAGCTTTCAACACCTGTTCAAACCAAAGAGGCTTCAGAGCTCTGTGCGCACATCACAAGGCCCAACCAGCAACTGCAAAGAGGCCGCTTCGTGGCCAGAGCCAACCTGTGACTCAGTGGCAAACCCAAGCGCCTTCCCGTGATGACCCCTAACTCCCAGATCCTACAGAATGACCTGTCATCTTCCCGCAGAATGATCTATCCTATGTATCTGTCACTTTGCCTCTCCCACATAAAAAATGAACCCGGAAAGTCCACATGCATCCCTCCGTCATTTTATTCTACATTTTTCGGGGCAAGGCCACGGTCTTGGTACAACACTGGGCTCCGGTTATTTGCCATTTTGTACAATTTCTGCAGGCTTGTGGTTGACTGTGGAAGCTCTTCTGAATTGAATGACCGAGGACTGCACGCTGGGGGTGGTGGGGTTCTTTGTATTTTCCCAAAGAGAACCAGTGACAACACTTAGAAGGCTTGGGATCCACCAGAAGGTCTTACAAATATGGCTAAGAACACAGTAGGAAGCACGAAGGGGAAACTTCCGGAAAGCAAGAGGAGCTGTGGAGGTTGCAAAGGCGGTGCAAGGCCACAGCTCCAGGGCCTCTTTATCTCACCACTCCACGCCTTGTGCCTGGGCAAAGGGTCCTTTAGTTGCAGCTCCAATTTTAAGATTTGCTTATGTGTTTGTTTTTCTTTTTGCAGCTGAAGGAGGTATCAAGAGGTAAAGAGACAGCTTGGAATGAAGGTGGGTGTAGGAGGCAATTAGATGTGAAAGAGAGGAGGATGTCCTGACTTTGGGGACTTGCCTCAGCTTCACTGATCTCAATGACAATCAGAGCTATAGGAACAGATACAGTTATTTCTTGCCTCCGCATAAAACCAAAGCGATGATGCCCCACCTCTACAGATGTTTGTGCTTTGTTTACACTGCAGACCCTCAATAAACATGCATTGAATCAGTAAGTGGCTAGCTGGCTGGCTAAGTGGATGGATGGATGGATGATGGATGGATGGATGGATGGATGGAAGGAAGGATGGATGCACAGATGGATGATTGTAGAGATTCAACACAAGGTAGACTAGGCAAGCAATAGTTCAGCTACACCAGGGGTTGGTAAACCATGACCTGTAGTTCCAGTTCAACTGGGCCCTTGTTTTTGTAACTAAAGTTTTATTGAGATGTTGCTATGACCCTTCATTTGTGTGCTGCCTGCTATCCTGATACAAGGCAGAACTGAAGAAGCAATATGACCCACAGTCTCAGTTATTTACTATCTGGGCCTTTACAGAATAAGTTGACCAACTCCCGAGCTACACTATTACTAGACTGTCGGAGTTTTCATACAGTTTGTCTTCTTTCTTTTCTTTGTTGTTTTTGTCTTACCGATAAAATTAAAAAAAAAAAAAACCATGAACAGTAAAACCTCATCATACACCCATTTTACTTATATAAGGTCTAGTAAACATGCTAGGCATAAACTAAATTTGTTTGCTTGGTAGAACAAGCCCAGCCAATGAAGCCAATCTCTTCATCTGGGGTTCAATCGGAAGAAACGATGATCTTTTCCCATGCAGAACATAGAAAACTGTGATGGAATTTTTGAGAGCCTGTACACAAAATAACCTGTTCTGTACTTTCTGTGGAATTTAAGGGGATTTACTCAGGGGCTAATTTTGACTATATGACTAATTTTTCACCTTATTACATTCACTTTAAAATATAAGAAGCTATCCTCATGATACCTAGGCATCTTATACCCGCAGCTTATGCATACCCCATTGTGCATGCTAAGTCTTTTCCTCTTGCTGGGTGGCGAAGATTATCCCACTCTGCTTCCCATGATTTGGGAGGAACAATATAACAGCTGCTTAGATAAGAAGAGTTGAAGTTTAGGCTCCTTAAACACATTGGTAATGAACATGGCACAGGTTGGTAGGGTCCCATGAGCTGTTCAAGTCCATCAATACCAGCAGTCAGCAGAAGGAACACAAGACGAATACATGAGGTTGGCCAAGAAAGTAGAGCTAGCAGAAGCTCACATATGGAAAGTCTAGCTTGAGATGTCATTGCTTTAGAGAATAATGCTACATGAACTTGGCAAAAATGATTCACAAACAGGAAGGGTACTGGGGGCAAGGGGTCCCCAGAAATGTAGGTGCATTAGGAAGACAGATATCGTGGTCTGTTATTTTGCATTTGTAATGGTCACACCCTATTTAATAACAATGTTGTCACTGCTTCCTGCATGTCCAGTACAAGAACACTGCTAACCATCAGGTAACGCTGCAGCCTGATTCCATTGGAAGGTCAGTGTGGTGTGCAGCTTCGAAGAGGGCCTCCCATAATCCCCACCTCCTGCTCCTTCATGTCTTTGTATAATCCCCTCCCGGTGAGTGTGGGCTGGACCTAGTGACTTGCTTGTAATCCATAGAATATGGCAAAAATGACAAAGTGTCCCCTCTGAGACCTGGTTACAAAGGATTGTGATTTCCATCTTGGTCCCCTTCTCTTGGCCTCTCATTTGTTTGTTCTGTTAAAGCCAGCTGTCACGCTGTGAACTGCCCTGTAGAGAGGTCCACGTGGCTAGGAGCCTAGGGGAATCTCCGACCAACAACCAGTGAGGAATCGAATCCTGCCAACAGCCACATGAGTGGGCTGGGAAATAGATCCTTCCCCACTTGAGGCTTGAGATGACCGTAGCCCCCACCTGACACCTTAATGATAGCTTCTCAGAGACCCTGAGCCCGAGGGCCAGCTAAGCTGCACCCATGTTCCCGGACTCCACAAACTGTAAGGTAATAAAGATTTGTTTCATTTTGGCCAATAAGTTGTAAGGTAATTTGTTATGCAGTGATAGATAACAAGTACAGTTAGAATTTGCCTCCTGGGTTGGCTTTCCCCTTAATAACTTAGTCCAACTTCAGTTTTGAAGACTGAAAAGAAACCTTGAGCTAGGGATAGGTGACTGCTTTGTTAACTCTGTTACTTCCCTGCTGGAGAAATTAACTACCCAACACTTAGAGACTTAACACAACACCAGCTTATTACATCTCATAGATTCTTTAAGTCAGAAATTTGGGTAACGTGTGGCTGAGCAATTATTTTGTGCATCAATTGATGTCACACAAAGACACTCAGTGGATGACCGGTCTGGTCTGGAGGGACTAAGGCAATCCTAGCACATATCTAGTGCTTTGGCAGGGGTGACTGTCAGCTGTGCGGTCATGGGGGGTGTCATTTGGAGCACAGGTGGCCTGTCCAGCATGCGGGTTTCAGGGTAATTGACTTCTTACATGGCAACTGACTTTCCCAAGAACAAGAGCCCCAAGAAGTTTGGTTTCATATTTATCATCTAGAGAAGTATTCTTCTGACTGGTTAGAGTCACGGATGGAATGTCAGACTCAAGAAATTTATTTTAAAAAATTTCAAAAGGATGATATGGCCCAAATAAGTAGGAAAACCTTACCTTCTCCAACTCCCTCTTTGGCAGTCAAAATGCATATTAGCATATTTAGACCTTAAAGATCAAGAACTGATTTTAATTCGTTTTATCAAGAGTTTCCCAAATATATTGACTACAGAGCCCTAACCCTACTCTGGTATGTTAGGAAATTTATCTGGCATTTGGAAATAAGGCAAAAGGTTGAGAGTATATCCTTTCAACATCAGCGATATTACCAAAGGTCACTCAAAGATTAGCCAGGGAAGTGTTGTCCAATAGAAGTTTCTGCAGTGATGGGAATGTTCTGTACTGTCCATTATGGTAGCTGCCAGCAACATGAGGCTCTTGAGCACTTGACATGTAGCTAGTGTTACTGGAAGCTGAAATTTTAATTTATTTAATTTTAACCAATTCAAATGTATTTTTTTTAAAGATTTTATTTATTTATTTGACAGAGAGAGACACAGTGAGAGAGGGAACACAAGCAGGGGGAGTGGGAGAGGGAGAAGCAGGCTTCCAGCTGAGCAGGGAGCCCGATGCAGGGCTCGATCCCAGGACCCTGGGATCATGACCCGAGCCCAAGGCTGGTTGGGTTAACAACTGAACCACCCAGGCATCCCTTAACCAATTCAAATTTAAATAGCCATCTGCGTCTAGTGGCTGCCATATTGGACGGAGCAGGTCTAAGAAAATGCACTTAGTTCAGTTCAGTGTTTACCATCGATTAAAGGTCCCACACTTGGTGACATCACTAGGCCCCTGGTGCCCTCTCATCTAATCAGCTACCAACCCATTCCCCTTGACCTGTAGGGTCAACCCACAATCAAGCAACCAAGTGAGTAGCTCCTGGCCAATTAGGAAACTTCTAGGACTCTAGACCTCAAAGCTAGGGTTGTTCTGATTAGTGGTGACAGTTAGTTTTATCTGTCAACTTGACTGGGCCACAGGAAGCCAAATGGTTGGTTGTGCATTATTTCTGGGTATATCTAGAAGAGATTAGCAGTTGAATTGGTGAACTAAGTAAGGAAGATGGCCTTCCCCAGTGTGGGGGGACATTATCCAATCCACTGAGGGCCTGAATGAAACAAAAAGGTAGAGGAACGTTGAATTAGTTTTGCTTGACTGCTAGCCTATGATATTGATTTTGCCCTGCCCTCAGCACTCCTGGTTCTCAGGCGTTCGGTACAGAACTGGAACCTCACCATTGGCTTTCCTGCTAGTACCTTTGAACTGTACCACCAATTTTCCTGGGTCTCTAGCTTGCAGATGGTAGATCATGGGACTTCTCAGCCTCTATACTTGTATGAGCCAATGTCCTATAACACATTTTTCATATATAAACACACACACATTGTTATTAACATATATACATGTAAAAATGGACACAGATACACATACACATGCAGCCTGGTCCTTGGAAGCCCCTGATGCTGCTTCTGGGATAGCTGTCATGGTCTTCCTGTTAGACTGTGATATTGCAGTACTGGGTGCTGATCATCTCAGGACTGGGTCATAGATCTTCAGGACATGGGAACAGTGGATAAAGTTGGGGACACTGAAGCCAAATGTCCACGTTAAAATCTGGGCCCTACCAAATCCACCCAATGTGTACATTTGGAGAAGTGACTTGACTTTTTCTCGATCTCAGCTCCTTTTACTATACAAGAGAGATAATCCTAAGGAAATGTCATAAGGTTGCAGTGAGTGAGCCCACTCCTAACATTTGTGGGCTAAAGAAATAGCACGCGAAGGGCCCTCAGGTAGCAATCTACCCATCTCTGCTCCATGTGACCCTTCACCCCAAGGTCACCTCCACTCCAAGTTTGCCCCCGCACCCATTTCCAGTCACCTCTAGACCTGGGGGACACTCACTGGTTGCACCATCTCCCTTTGAGCAGACAGACCCAGGACAGAGGCATGTGCAACCTGTAGACAGAAAACTGTGAGGTTCTGGGCATCCTGAGTGTGGTCTAGAAGAAGAGACAAGAGTTCCAGGTGGGCATATCCCCTTAGCCCCAGTCTCCTCACCACGGGGAGAGGCTCAGTCGGCAAAGGGCCAGTGCAGAGCTCACAGAACACGCATGTACTCATACCTACTCAGGGCACAGGGCAGAGGACCCTCTTCCTGAATCCAAGGTAGGTTCTTGGGTGAGGAGTCAGTGACAGCCTAGGACAGGGGCTGACACCAGGTTACGGTCCAGTAAGTCACTGGCATATTTCCGTTCAGTTTCACTGGGGTATCTAGCCGTGTACAGTCCAACTGTCCTCTGGGCCTGAGCCCTACTAATCGATGACTAGGAATAAACTTTGAGTTGGAGTGAAAATAAAGCTGGTTTATCTCTTCAAAGAGTGCAGGGGATGACGGGATAAGAAGAGGCAGGCCCAGGGATGCAGGGGACCTGAAGTTCCCAGCGGCCATCGTATTCTGGATTCATAAGGTCAAACTTTACAGCCTTGTTACTGTCACTCTTGAGAATCCTTATCAAAGACATGCTATTTCATCTCTGCATTAAATGGGGGAGGGGGAAGGAAGGCTTCTGTGTTTTTCTTATAATGACACTACAAAAGAGCATTATGGGACACAGGAATTAAAAAGGAGAAAGTATTTTTAAACAGATATCGCATAGCCAGAGTTGTCTACTGAAATGTGAGTTAGCGAAATGCAAGGTACTCAGATCATCAGGAAAAGAGCACCAGGAAAGGAATGTGAAGTTACTTCACCCAGAGAGACATCTCGGGGCTGAGGCCATGGGTGAGGCCCGGATAGGTGGCCAGAGTGCACACCTAAGGACACACTCACTCTCGGGGTCATGTGGGTGCAGTGTAGGCCCCTGAGAAGCCATGGGCTCCTTGTCTCACCCTTGATTCTGGCCCCGAGGCATCCTGTGTGTGAATGGAGGCTTTCTAAAAGCGCTTGGGTAGGCTCTGAAATCACAGTCAATTCTTAGACCAATTAACGCAGATAACAATCTTCCGATGACTTGCACATGCCAGAGTTTGCTGGCAGTTCTCTCTGTGGGAAATGGAAAGGCTGGGAATAGCTAGGGCTTTTCCCCACCGGGAGCCACCCTCCCCAGATGTGCAGAAAGCACGCACATCTGGATGCTCCTCCGGCTTTCAGCTCAGCTGGGAGGCTTGATGAGACCACGTGCCGGGCTGAGCTGGCATTGGAGATGGGCACAGGGAAGGGGCAGACCAGCTCCAAGGTGAGTCCCAGGCCACCCTGGTCCCCACCCAGCAGGCTCCGTGCAGAAGGGAAGCCAGCGGCATGCATTCTTTCCTTCTACCGGGGATATTTGTCTTTGTTTCCATAGGTATTTATTTGTGTTTTCCTCTGACTGTTTTGCATGTCATTGGGAGTTAAAGAAGACATATTGTATGTCCTAAAGAGAAGCAGTAAAAATAATTTAGCTTATTTCTTTCATGTCGGAGTATATTAATTCTTGCTTACATAAGGAAATACAAAAAAAAAAAAACTGTAAACAAGGAATCATTTGGAATCAGATTATGCATGAATAATGACACACTTTCTCATCTAAGATGTGGGGTGGGGGAGCTCATTTTACTGCCAGTAGCTTTAAAAAATGTTTTTCTTTTTCAAAGGAAATTACTCAGAATGTAATAAAAACATGCTTTCTGCTCTAAAAGGATTAATTTACCTTTTGTGTCATGAGAAAAATAAATGTAATCAATACCTCAACTCTTCTCCTCTATGGAGAAAGATAATTTCCAAGTGTGAATCCTCGGGAATGGTCACTTAGCGTTGATTTCCTAAGACTACTCAGATTCCATTTCTCTTATGATTTCTCTGTTACTCACACTCTTCTCAGGGCCTCAGATAGTTTCAGGGAGGGTCTCTGCTTCGTTTTCCGGTTCAGGCCCCTCTTTCTTTCCATGCATTTCCCTTTTTTCCTGTGACCCTCTCCTCCCTCATTAGCACCCAGACATTGAGAAGTGCAAAGCGCTGTGCAACATGGGGAAAGAGGCAAGTTAATCATGGGGTCTGCCCCACCTCTAAGTCGAGCGAGTGTGTGACCTGCGACTTGGTACCTAACCTTACCATCCCTCACTCTCCTTATCTGCGAAAGAGAAATGAAAAACAGTACCTACTTGACATGCAATTCTAAGGAATGAATGCATGAAAAGTGCTCAGCACATTGTCTGTGGACCTCATTTTACTGAAGCCCTTGTTTCTTGCCTCTTTTTCATGCCTGGATATAGGCATTCTGTTTAGGAAAAAAACCCTTTGTTCTTATTTCTGTCCTTCCCACAGGCAGAGTTCAATCACCAGTAGTCCCAAGGATATTTGAAAGGATTGGTCTTATTACTATTCTTTTATTTGGTTGTCCTTTATTGAGTCCCAGACTCAAGGGTTGGAAAGATCTTTTAAGATCCATTCATGAATCCATCCATCCATCCATCCATGCAACCATCTATCCATCCATGCAACCATCTATCCATCCATCCATCCAACCAACAAATATTTACTAAGCATCCACTACACATCAAGCACTGTTCTAGCCTTAGAATAGAGATGCAAACAAAACCCACAAACCTTGTGATCTCATGGTGCTTAATCTTGTGAGCAGGGATTGAACAATAGAATGATACACTACAAGTAGGGCAGCCAACTTGTCTCAGTTTGACCAGGACTTACCTAGTTTTAGTACTGAAGTCCTGCATCCTGAGACTGTATCCTCTGTCCTGGCAAACAGGGATGGTTGGTCACCCTACTTTATAAATGTGATGAAAGGATAAGCTACCATGAATGCTTCCAACTGGAGACCTGGCCCCTTCTCAGGTGTCAGAGTTGGGTCACCAGGGGAAGCGCCATTCAGTGAAGACCAGACAGATTAGTAGGCACACAAAGGATGTGGCAGGGAGGGGAAAGCAAGCCAAGTGTATAAGCAACATCCCTGCTTATACAGGCTGGAGGAACTGGAAGAAGCAGAGAAAACCAAGCGAGATGACATCCCAGAGGTGAGTAAGGAGAACTTTACAAACTCCATGGAGGAACGTGTGCTATATCAGAGGGGTGCTGGGAAGCTTTGGAGAAGTTGAAGTAAGGACATGACAATGAAGGAGTTACTTATGAAGACAGTACTCTGGCTGTGCTCTGAGGGGAACTGATTGGAAGGGGGGTGCCAAGACCAGGTAGGGAAGTCCTCTAAGGGAAAGTTGGTGGTGGCTTGGGTGTGGATCAAGGGCTCCTCTGGAGTAGAGTGGACGGGACTGGCCCGGATGGACTGGAGTAGGGAGAAGAGGCAAGGGAAGAGTCAAAGCTGACTCCCAGGTTCCTAGTGGAAGCACTCAGATGCACGAGAGGACCTGTTAGTGAGAAGGAAATGCTTACAGTAGTCGGTCAAAGTTCTCACAAGTATCTGTGCTTCAGACCCTGTGCTGCAGGCGGGGCATGCTCAGATGACCTGTTCCTGCTCACCAGACATTCACAGGTTAAAAAGGAACACGGACTTACAACACACATCACAACACAGTTGGGGGGCGGGGGTGAGACTAGAAGGAAGCACAGAATACTGAGCAGGGGCAGAAGGAGGGGATCAGTCACATGCACGAAGTTGAGGAAGATTTCATGGAACAAGAAATGCTTCTCTTTGGGCTTACAAGATAAATAGAAGCTCAACAGGTGCAGAGGAGGACATTCCAGGCAGGGACCACAGTATATGCAAAGGTAGGAACCCTAAGACCTGTTCGGGGGATGCCCATGCCCAGGGGCCTGGTTCTGTGGGAGCAGGGATGGCAAAGCCACAAGGTGGAGGGTAGGCAGGCTATGGCCAGCTCATGGGAATCCCATCTGCCTGCCATGCAAGGAAGTTCAGACTCTAGCTTGGAGTCCATAAGGAACTACCAAAGGTTTTTGTTTTTTGTATTTTTTAGTTTTATAATTATTTTAGACTTATATAAAAGTTGTAGAAATAATACAGAGAATCCTTCGACTTCCTTACCAGCAGAGCGAAGGCGTCGGCTTTTACTTGCCTTACAAAGTGTAGCTTTTTAAGACTAAATTGAGTAATTACGATACTCATAATTATTATAATGGCAACACACTTATATAGTACTTGCCATGTTCCAGGCACTGTCCTAAGGATTTCACATATATCAACTCTTCTAATCCTTATATCGACCTTGTGAGGTCAATACTTCTGATATCCCATTTTACAGGTAAGAAAACTGAGGCATTCTTAAGATGCATTGTTAGTGAAGTGTGGATGTGTAGCCCACAGCTGCATCCCCCTACTTCCGGAGTCTAAATGCACTTTAAAAACCCCCACAGAAGTCCCATAAATATATCAAGCACCCACAATGGAGATACGGCAGGTGCTATTACCCCTTTGCAAAGGTGATGACAAATCAAAGTTTTTGAAAAGATTAAATGGCTTATCCAGGGGCGCCTGGGTGGCTCAGTCGTTAAGCGTCTGCCTTCGGCTCAGGTCATGATACCAGGGTCCTGGGATCGAGCCCTACATTGGGCTCCCTGCTCAGCAGGAAGCCTGCTTCTCCCTCTGCCCCTCCCCCTGCTTGTGTTCCTGCTCTCGCTGTCTCTCTCTCTCTGTCAAAAAAATAAATAAAATCTTCAAAAAAAAAAAAAAGATTAAATGGCTTATCCAAATCAAAACCTATAACTCCATCCTCTTGAGTGGATTTACCTGTCCTCCACCTATTTGTCCTATCTGGGCTCTCAGTTATTGGATGATGCCCACTCTCCGTGTGTGTGGGGGGCCCATCTGCCTTACTCTGCTGACCAATTCAAATGTCAGTCTCTTCCTGAAACACCCTCTCAGACACCCCCAGAAATAATCATCTATTTGGGCATCCCTTAGCCCTGTCAAGTGGACATAAAATTAGTCATCATACCTACCCTGTCACCTGAGGCGCTGCCCATTTATTTCACTGAACATGGATTATTGAGCCACTATTAAGCATCGGGCCCTGGGGATGTGTTGACAAAGACAGATAGACAAGACAAACCATTAGTTGCTTCTTTCATTAAAGCATTTCATCGAGGACAGACGTTTTCAACATGGGATTCCTAGGAGCCACAGCTTCTAGTACTTTCTCAAAGGGCTTCATGACCACAAAGAGCTCATAAATGCAGTGGAGTCTGGCTGAGTTCAAATCCCAGCTGTCCCACTTTACAGACATGTGACTTTGGGCAACTTGTCAGCCCTCCTGTGCCTCCATTTCCTCGTGGGAATAATGACAACAGCGACATCCCAGGATCCAGGGTGCAGGAAGCATTGGAAATCATGTGTGGCCAGGTGGTAAGCACTACATGAGTATTCATGTAATTTTTAAATGAACTTTATGGAAGTATAATTTATGTGCACACAATTGCATGCATCAAAGCGGTGCGGTTGGATGGGCTTTGACAGTTGCATCCACGGGAGGGAGTCCTGCTGCGTCAAGAGCCAGCCATTGCTTTATCTTTAGTGTAATTCTATTTACTTCATGGCATTGCTGTGGGGACCCGTGGCCTTCAGAACAGTGCCAGGCATGTAATAACTAACTACTCAATAAATGTGAGCTATTTTTTTTTTTTACTACTATCATTGACTACAAAAAGTTGCCAGTTGGGGAGACAAAAGAGCAAAGAGAGAAGCTCCCATCTGGAGAAGAAAAACAGCTAAAGACGCTTCTGAGGAATGACTAGCGTGGTCCAGCCAGGCGGTGGAAGGTGGATGCCACTCATGGTCTGATCTGCCCCCTGTTTCGAGCCCCAAAGGTCTCTGAACTTGACCCTTTCCTAGCGGCAGCTGTACACTTGAAGGGTGACCACCAGGCTTGGCAGCAGCGTCCTGTTCCTTGCGCAGTCAAGAGTCTCAGAGGGGGAAAGTGGTCACCTGGGACAGGGCCAGAGAGGTCACTAGCGAGAGAGAGACCCCGGTCCTTCTGCTGCTTTGATGGAGCTGCCAGACCTCTGCCTCCCATCTGCAATCCCAAGTTTCATGTTTTAAAAAAGTCTTGCCAAAGAAGCCAACAGTGTAGGTTCCCAGGAAAACAAACACCAGAAGTATTTTTGTCAAGGCAGGAGCCCCGCAGTGGTGGGCTGCTCTTACACATATCTGCTCACCTTTCATAAATGTCAGACTTGAAATAAAAAAGACAGGATAATGAGGTCTCATTTCCACAGAAGCAAGCAGGCACCTACTCATTAACCCACAGACCACTAACAAACATGCTGTTTAGATGCTTTGGCTGCAATTGGCAGATGCGCAAATAGCTTGGGCTCAAACGATCTGATTCTCTTACCCTCCTCTGCTATTTTAAAAATATTTTAAATGGCCCCAGTGATTCAACATCTGTTCATTCACTCTGCACACATTTGCATAATACCCACTGTGTGCAAGGCACTCGATCAGGGCCGCGGGGGACCCTGCAAAGCAGTACTTTGTGAGGAGCAGAGGTTCTGTGGCACCCCAGAAGTTGGGATTTGAATTTTGTCCTCATGACTCGGCATGTAGATGCAAATGTTGCAAACAGAGTTGACTCTTGCATCACAGACAATGGAGATCATGCCCCTGTGTGTCCTAAGTTGTTGGACTTAGATTATAGAAGTCAAATGTCTAACAGGTGGAAAGGGGCACTTATTAGAAAGAAGGAGTGGGTCAAGAGAAGAAGAAGGGAAGATTTAGAAGAGAGAGGGAGCAAAGATACAAAAGTAGGGACCCGAAAGGGTACGTGCACCCCGATGTTTATAGCAGCAATGTCCACAATAGCCAAACTGTGGAAAGAGCCAAGATGTCCATCAACAGATGAATGGATAAAGAAGATGTGGTATATATATACAATGGAATATTATGCAGCCATCAAAAGGAATGGGATCTTGCCATTTGCAACGACGTGGATGGAACTGGAGGGTATTATGCTGAGCGAAATAAGTCAGAGAAAGACATGTATCATATGACCTCACTGATATAAGGAATTCTTAATCTCAGGAAACAAACTGAGGGTTGCTGGAGTGGGGGGTGGGGTGGGAGGGATGGGGTGACTGGGTGATGGACACTGGGGAGGGTATGTGTTCTGGTAAGCGCTGTGAATTGTGCAAGACTGTTGAATCTCAGATCTGTACCTCTGAAACAAATAATGCAATAGATGTTAAGAAAGAAAAAAAGAAGAAGAAGAATGTAGCAGGAGGGGAAGAATGAAGGGAGGGAAATTGGAGGGGGAGAAGAACCATGAGAGACGATGGACTCTGAAAAACAAACTGAGGGTTCTAGAGGGGAGGGGGGTGGGAGGATGGGTTAGCCTGGTGATGGGTATTGAGGAGGGCACGTTCTGCATGGAGCACTGGGTGTTATGCACAAACAATGAATCATGGAACACTATATCTAAAACTAATGATGTCATGTATGGGGATTAACATAACAATAAAAAAATTAAAAAAAAAAAAAAGAAGAGAGAGGGAGAAGGAGAAGGGGGAGAAGGAGAAGAGCAGATGGTAGGGGGGTTCCAAAGTTGAGGAAAAGGAGGATGGGGACAGGAGAAGGAAAAGAGGAGATCTCCATGTCACTGGCCTCTGGATATAGTGTGCAAGGTTGACATACATACCAATTACGAGGGAATCGTCAGTGGCTAGAGAGGGATAGAAAAGTCCGAGACGCTTTAAAGAAAGCAATTATTTCTCATGGTGGAATTGAGAGGCAGTGGTTCAGGGGCGAGGAGAACAGGCGAGTATGTTTGGAGTCCTTGATGGGCGGACACACTGGATGGGCAGAGATGGCAGGGAAAGGAGCTCTAGATGGGGGGAACGGCCTGAGCTAAAACCTGGAGGCTGGACTTCGCAGGCACGGAGAGGAGTCACAACTGGCTCGGCAGGTGGGGTACAGCGAGAGACAAGGCTGCAAAGATATGGATCCCCTGGACTGTGGAGACCTCAAATGCTTTGTCCTGAAGGTGGTTAGAAGTTCTCAAAGAGAAGATTCCCGAGGTGGAAATCCAAAGCCAGGGAAAGAATTCCAAATTATTTCCCATGGGATACTACAAGTAAGGAAGAGTATGCTAGAAAGGCGGGTCCATTTCTTTCCTATGGAAACAATGGTGGTCCCTTACTTCTACAATGCATTTTATTTCCTTTGAAAACAATGCTTCATGAGCTATCGTATTTAATTCTAGCCCTGTGATGGGCTGAATGGTGGCCCCCCAATGATAGGTCTACATCCTAATTCCAGGAATCCATAAATGTGACCTTAGAGGGAATAAAAGAGTCTTTGCAGATATAATTAAATTAAGGATCATGCAATAGATCATCCTGGATTATACAGGCAGGCACTAAACCAAGTGAGAAGTGTCTTCAGTTTTTTGTTTTTGTTTTGTTTGTTTTAAAGATTTTATTTATTTATTTACTTACTTACTTACTTACTTGAGAATTTGAGAGAGAAGGGAGGAGGGGCAGAAGGAGAGTGAAAAGCAGACGCTCTGTTGAGCAGGGGGCTTGACAGGGGGCTCAATCAATCCCAGGATCCCGGGATCACTACCCCAGCCGAAGGCAGCCGCTTAATCCACTGAGCACCCAGGCACCCCAGAAGTGTCTTTGTAAGAGACACAGAGGAGAGACAAACAGGAAGAAGAGAAGGCGCAACCACAAGCCAAGGAACTCTAGAACCAGCAGAGGCTGGGAGAGACAAGGAAGGATTGTCCCCGAGAGCCTTCCAAGGCAGTGGGGCCCTGCCAACACCTAGATGTCAGACTTCTGGCCTCCAAAACAATGAGGTAATACATTTTTGTTGTTATTAAAGCCACCAAATTTGTGGTAGCTTGTTATGGAAGCTCTAACAAACTTTAAATTATAATGCAAACACTTTGAGAAGAACAGAGAAGGGGCTCTAATTCCTCTGGGACAAATGAGCAAAGAAAGGTCCTGCTTTCAAGGAAGTTCTCAGGTAAAGCACGGGCTACTTGAACCCAGCCATCTTTTAGTACTAGCGCAAGCCAAGTACTAGACAAGTATGCCAAGTAGCCGGGACCCAGCAGATGGAAGGAGGTTGACCAGAAAAAAAAAACCTTATTTCCTGGCCTGCAAAAAAAATCCCCTTTTTGGGGGGGCTGGGTTCTGTGGGTTCTGTGAATTAGCAGTTAACAGGATGCATTCAGTCTTCATTAAGTGAATTGTCCATCACCGGCCTTGCAAGGGACCATCAGAAAACCTGTTGATTGAGCAGAGCTAAGTTTATCAGACCTACTCCAGTAACAGACAACACCACCTTGAGAGAATCTCCATCCAGGGAGAATTGGAAAGGTGTTTCGAGGGCTTTTACGGTCGGGGCTGGGTGATTTCAAGGTGAGAGAAACCAGGCAGACTTATTTCAAAATAGTTTGGATTGGTGAATAGAGAGAGGTTTTGAAGGCAACTTTGATGAGCAAGCTGTGAGTCTCAAAAAGTAGTATTTTTTTTTTAAAGATTTTATTTATTTATTTGAGAGAGAGAGAGAACAAGCAGGGTGAGCGGCAGACAGAGGGAGAAGCAGACTCCCCGCTGAGCAGGGAGCCTGACGTGGGGCTCGATCCCAGGCCCCTGCAATCATGACCTGAGCCGAAGGCAGACGCTTAACCGACCAAGCCACCCAGGTGCCCCTCAAAAAGTAGTATTTTAGTTGAGTTACAGGAGCAGGGTTTTCCTGGAGCTGGAAGCTAATTTATTTTCACCTGGGCCCAGTAATGCTTAGCACAGGCGGTGGGAGGTCCGTTGGCTTACGTTCTCACAACAAGTATTTACTGAGTGAGGACCCGCCCTGTTACAGGCACTGTTCTCAGCCCCTGTGCGGATGGGCATGTATGCATATGTATGTGTGTGTCTCTCCCTATGGATGTGTATACATGTGTGTATAGGTCCCTACCCTCATAGAGCTTGAATTCAAATGGGGGAGGCCAGACAATAGAATAGTCCATACATACAGAAAACTGGGTTTCAGAAAGGGCTCAGTTCTAAGGAGAAAACTAAAGCAGGAATAGAAGATGAGGATCCTCGTAATGGGGAGAGGGGAAGGAACAGCGATATTCGTACATATTGTGGGGAAAGTGCCCTGGGGCCGTGCGGGCTTGGGAAGTGCTGGGTGAATCAAAACTTAAAAGACCCCATCACGCCCAGAACATCTAGAAGTCTCCGGTTTGTCAGTGTTTACGAAGAGATTCCAAGAAGGGAATGAAACATGCAGTATTTCCTAAATGTATTTGGCTTCCAAACCTCCTTCTCATAGAACCTCTCCAAGGAGCGTGTTGTCCTTGGGAATGTGTTTAAGGAAGACCCCTGTGGGCAAAGGATGTCCACCCCCTCACGGGCAATCGGCTCAAAGAAACCAAAAGCCGGGCAGGGGAGTGTTGGCGTGACGATCCAAGGCTCGGGCTGGCGTGCAACACAGGTGTGGAGAAACCACGCATCAGTCAGAGAGGGAGGGACAGGAGGGGACAGGGGGACCCGCCATGAGCTTCTTCCCAGCCACTCTGCCACACTCTGGGACCATTTTACCCTGGGGATGAGGACACTTGTCCTGATTTTTTTCTGTTCTTTCTTTCTGTTCCTATCTCAGACTTGGGTTTAATGTTTATTGAATGAATGAAGAGAGCTAATGGATTAGAGAAGGAAATTTAGGTAGGTGGCATCAAACATAACCAGTTTCTGGAAAACAGCAGGGTGACACACTATTTGAGATCTCCAATGGCAAATTTGC
This sequence comes from Phoca vitulina, assembly GCF_004348235.1. Classification (NCBI taxonomy): domain Eukaryota; kingdom Metazoa; phylum Chordata; class Mammalia; order Carnivora; family Phocidae; genus Phoca; species Phoca vitulina. The sequence goes on along the minus strand of NW_022589733.1, from coordinate 4,812,614 downwards.
AGACCACTCTTCTTCCCTGCACTGTCCCCCTCTGCTAGCTGGAATGCCAGGGTACTTTCCTAGAATTGCTAAGTCACTTCGAAGCGTTTCCATGCGCCCAAGTCCGTCCCTATGCTGCCTGGAGGAGGCATGACAACGCTGTTGAGTGTCTCCACACTGAACCCCACAACCACTGTGCCCCTTTCCTCCCCCATGGCAGCCACCGGCCCGACTCGATCACCTGCAACGCTGGATTGACTTGCAGGTAGAGCTAGAAACTGGGTGACCACTCCCTCCACACTGCTCCCCTGGCCAGTGTCAGCAACCGAGCTGCCTCATGGCTTCGGGGAAGTGCTCCCTCACCTTTGCAAGACCCACCGGGCCCCTGATGTTCCGGGACTTCACAAGGGTGTCAAGCTCCCTGTGATTCCCACACTGGCCTCTTCTCTCCACCCCTCAGACCTGGGGTAAGGCCACCTTCCTTCTCTCTTCTCTGCTCCCAGAGGCCTCCCTGTTCTGGTTTGCAATCTGGCCTCCCTCGGGACCACCCCAGGCTTCAGACAGGCTTACATGTCCCTGAGCGTTAACCACGGGAGGGCATGGGTCAGGGTAACTTCTCTCCCAAGAGGCTTGTCTGACCTTCTATAAGTTGGGGGGTACAAAGAGAAGAGGAAAACGGTCCGGTTCTACACTGTTGCATCTAAGCCCTCCCTAGCTGAAAACGTCAGCATCGAGAAGGTCAGGGCCTGTCTCTATGCACCAACTGCAGCCAAGGCGTCAGAGCCCCTGTGAACAAGTCATTCCCGGCACACCCTAGATGTTTGCTTTCCTCAAACCAGATAATGAAACTACTCTCTTCCTCAGGCTTCTGGGGGACCGTGTTCTGGCTTCCAGGCCCGCCAGCCTGGTGACTGTCTCCCCAATTCCCAGCTCTCCTGGTGCTGAGGCTCTCACCAGGCAGGGCTCCTTCCACGGGCTCCTGAATCACCCTCCTCAGAAACATTTTGTTCCGAGATTTTTTTTTTTTTTAAGCTTGCCATAAAAACATGGAATTATTTTTTTTTATTTGAAATTCATTTTCAGTCTTCTTTTATAGATCTGTCATTTATACAATGGCTGGAAAACTTTCTAAAATCAGATATAATTTATGAACCCCTTCTTTTCGGCATAATGTCATTTTGTACATTAAAATGATAATGACTGGGGGGAAATCAGGTGTGTCTCTCCCAAGGGGGGGTGAGGGTAGTGAGGGGGAGACAGTGGGTGGGGGGCTGTCCTGGATCTTCTGAAATAAGTCCCCGTGTGCCTGTGCTCAACCCCCACCAGGGACTTTCAAGAAAGGAAGACAAGAGAAAAAATGTATTTTTCCCATCCGTGAAGTGAGAAGAACTGAAAAACAACTTATGCCCCTTACAAGAGAAGAAGATCTTGACAAATATTTAATGATACCATTTACACATAAAGATTTCTAACTATATTCTCAAAAAAAATCCTCCGAAGAGGTTGAGGGCAACAACACAACACAGTGGTTCTAGAATGGCTTGGTGGTGGGCTTTCTAAAAATTTATAGATTTTCAGACCCTTGTCCTCATTCCAGTTTAATTGATGTGGCATGGGGTCCAGACACAGTATTTTTTTTTTAAGTGTTCCAGAAGAATCTAATAGGCAGTCTTGGCTACACACATGGGAATAGTGGCCCCCACAAGATGGGGTTCCAATTCCAGTCAATATAGTTGGCATGAGCTTGGGTCAATGATAAAAGCTAATGCTTGCTTACTCCTTACCATGGGCCAGGTGCAGTTTCAGGCTCTTTCCACATATTGACTCTTCTTAGTCTATGTGGTAGGTCCCGTTATTGTCATCCTGTTTCTCAGATGAAGAAGCTGAGGCTCAGAGAGATAAAGAAGCTTGCCAGTAATGGACTGAAGTGGGATTTGAACCCAGGTGGTCTGTTGGGGGCCCGGGCTCTACCTGCTATGCCTACTGACTTCCTAAAGGATCTAAGTATCTGTTTCTAAGTCATCTAAATATGAATTAATCTAGAAAATGAGGTAAACTGAGCTAGGTGATTTTTAAAGTTCTATGAGTCTCCATTCTTAAGATGGTGGAAATGAAGCCAAGAAAAATTAAGTATCTTGTTGCCATCACCCAGCTATGAAGTCAGGCAGAGCCAGTTCTCCAACCCAGGTCTCCTAAAGTATGGGGCAGAATTCTTCCCGACCTCACAGTAGAACAAGCTAAAGGAGGAGTTTGCCTCTAAAACATCCCACGGGGAATCAAACCACTTCACGAAAAGAACTCAAGTCCTAGGCTTAAAATTGTGACACAAATCTTAAACCCATATGCTTCCCTAGATCTTCCAAGAGACAGGCTAAAAGTGATATTCAATATAACCAAATTGCAATTTGGCACCTCTCGTTTATGGAACCCTGATCTACGTACTGTGAGGGATAGAAGGGAAGAAAAAGTGTGGTCTTGTCTTCACTGGAAAAAATCACTCTAGAATGTTAAACACAAGGGAGAAGAGGGCTCTCCCTACCCCCTTCACCAGAATCATGGGCATCTTCCAGCCAGGTTCTCTGCCTCTCCCTTCCCGGCTGCTCCCCAATGGAGGGAAGAGAAGTTGCTTTGTAAGGCAATTGAAGGATGACATCTGTTGGAGAGCATGGTCGCCATGTTAAAAAAGCACTGGACCTTGCCCAACCTTTGCTTCCACTCCCTGCAGTGGACAGGGGGCAACCAACCCCTCCATCCCTCACATGCATCCTGGGGGGCTCTGCTCATTTTGTAGGTCCCCATGCCAGGTAGTGGTCCAGGAGACAATAAGATGTGCTGATTTGGATTCAGAGTTCAGGATTATGATATCAATAGGAGATCCTTTAGGACCTCAAGAGTGGGAAAACATGCACTCTAGCCCCAGATTTCCAGAAACTGTATGTTAAAGAGCATCCTTCCAGCCACCTGCTCTACCCCCACCCTCCTGTGAGTCACCAAGATGATTAATATTATACTGTGATAAATGTCATTATCCTAAGTGTACCCTGTGGTGGCAATAACAGCAAACATCGAAATAGAAATCCCACTTCAAATTTTGTCCTGGAAGAAGTCAACACGTATTCAGATCAATGGATACTAACATCCAAGCAAACTCAGACATTTGGTCTTCGATATTTAGGCAAATAAAAAGGGGAAACAAGTCATTTCTTTTCCTGAGAAAGAAGACTCACAAGGAGGAGGAAGAGGAAGGAGAAGAAGAATAAAGAGAAAAGTGGTTCTTGGCCAACTACCCCTCTTTATAAATAGAGTTTTTATGAGCTAAATGCAAAATGAATAAAAGTGAATAAAAAACATGTGGATTAAATTCTCCAGAAAACACTTGGCTTAAAATTTTAAGGAGAAAACAGACCCAAGGCCAAATGCATTGTGGTTTTGGCCAAGCCCAGAGGGAAGTGCTCCGGCCTGCTTGTATCACACGACTGGGTCCCTGTGTCCCTGCTCAGCCAAAACACTGCCACCTGCCCTTCACCCCCTGCACTCCTGGGAAATCTGCACCCAGCTTGGGTGGTGTGGTTGGTATGCGAAGCCGTGGGACCCCACAGTGGCTCCTGGACCTTGCTGCCAACCAACCAGAACTCATGAGTTTTCATAACGTGGTCAAAGTGCAGAAAGGGGCAGGTCTGGCCAGGACAGACTCTTGGTTCTCCAGTGTAGATAAAAATCGAAAGCAATAGCTTGATCACTTCCCAGAGCTTACCAAAGATGGATTCTGAGCCAGGAGGACATCAAACTCGAGCTCAGCGATAGATTTACTACCTGGAGACAGGTAGTATGAGGCTGAGCCTTTGGGCCTCTCGTCTGTCCATCTGACAGATTTTGAAGAGCTTACTCTCATGCACACGAGCTTATGGATGTCTTGACATTTTATAACCATCCTCTGCTGAGTACCTTTCTTGAGCACCAGTATGTGCCAGGCACTATGAAGAAGGGCTTGACCCTGACCCACATCAGCTACCACATCGAAGTGGTTATTGCAGGAGGTGATTGGTGACTTCTCCAAGGTTGTCTGTCTGATTTCTGATGGAGGAAGAGTAAAGGAAGAAGAAGCCAATTTGTCACGTTATAATGACACAGTCCTAGTATCTAACCACTTCATTAGAGTATTATTTAAAATGTAAATTTAAAATGTGTGAAACAGCCCTCAGTAACTCCAAATGGTTCATTTACAGAAAATAATCACAGGGGGATGGCACCCCATCATCTCTTAGAGAGCACTTCTAGATAATCTCTTATCTGGTTTGTGTATTTGGACAATGGGCTATCATTCCAGTACTAATCTGAGAAAAGCATAATTAGACATGTAAATGTGTTGGAGGAAAAAAAATAGAAATAATGTAATTATTTCTCCAGCCCTCTCTCAAAGCAGTGTAGATAATGGAAACATGACTAGGCCACAAGAAACATTGCTCTTTCTCCTGTGTTAACTCTGTTCCTTATTCATGTCAATAGCATTGGTTCTTGTCACTTTGTTGTAATTAATCTCTTAATGATCTGTCTCTTTCACTTGACTCTGAAAGCAGAGGCCCTATCTGATGCATCTCGTGCCCCTGGTTCGGGTTAGGCAACTTTAAGACCCCTTGCACAAGAATGACAAATGTGTGGCATGCATTCTATTGCTCTACCTTCCCATACCGTGGAAGACATTATGAATCAATCACTGTCCTAAATCTCTCGCTGGTCATGGAATTCTTCAAGGCCGACCTGAGGGTAGCCACTAGCAACTGATCAGAAATGACATGAAAAACGAAACCGTTTCCACACCTCTGTTCTAATGCCTAAATATGCAGCCTTCCTCATGTAGGAAGGGCTCTGCAAACACAAGAACATGAGACAATGTGAGGAAACAGTAGACCCTCCCTAATCACCATCTCCCCTCTGCTGAAGAATGGTCCAGAGAAGGGCTCATCAAAGGAGAGACATAGGTAACTGACCCATGTTAGGTGACCACATCTGGGATTTTTTTTTTTTTAATCTGGAGCTAAGGGTGGAAATCCAAGTTTTCTTTGGGAAGGAAGCCCTGAATTATGAGATTTAAGGGGTCAAAGACTGTGGGGAAACTACTCTGATAAAACAAAGCCATCATGTGGAGGGGCTTGAAAGCATCCCGTCCTATGTGGTCTCTGGCATCCAGTCATCTCTGAGGCTCCAATGGGCCTTTCATCTTTATCTTGGTGTGGGTGCATGTGCCAATGAAATCCCCTTTTTGGTGAAACTTGTTTGAGTTCTAACTAATTTGCATTGTAATTAAAGCCATAGAAAATTGATAAAATGATTTTACTCAGTGTTTCTGGCATTCATACCTCTCTAAAACTGTACTTGTATGACTAACAAAATGTGATACAGCAAAGCTCTGGGCTGCCTCCATAACACCATGTCTGATGGAGGCTTAGAAGAAAATATGACTGATGGCTTTGGGGTTCCTGTGGCAGCTGCTCCCCACCCCAATATTTAATAATGATTCAACCAAGAGGGATTCATTCTTTCTCCGGGTTCTTAAATCAGATTCATCCTTCTCGGATCTAAAGCAAAAACTCATTTTTAGTAAGAAGCATCTTGTAGGGTTCTAGCCCTGACCTCGCCATGGATGTGTACGTGGCTTTGGAGGTGTCCCTTTCCTTCTTTGTGTTTCAGTCAAAGAAGGGAGTGGAGACAGCGGCCTCTAAGGGTCCTTATAGCAGTGAAGTTTCTTGATTGGCTTTGCGTGGAGCAGGACACAGTTGAGGTTCCCGGTTGACCTCTTCCCTCTGACTTGGCACTTCTCTAGGCTGAGGGAGCTGGTCTTTCTCTAATAGCAAGAGGAATTTGCAACCACAGAATGCTTCCCTGCTCAACCTTCCTTGAGCCTTAGCTTCCCCACGGAGACCTGTCACTCTTTTATCTCATGAAGAGGAAATCCATTTCCCTGTTTTGAGTTCTATGGTTCCCACACTGTTTTCACTCACTCTTATCATTAGGCTTAAACCCCTTCTAGAATAACCCAGCTAGAGCATCAGCCCCCATCTCTTAGGGATGCTCAAGTGACTTTTCCTTTCATACAACCTTCACTAAGTCACACGGTGAATAAAGTATGGGCTCCGACCAGGGCCTAGTTAACAAAGTTCTTCCAGAGTCGGGAAGCAAAAAGCCAGGCTTCCACCAAAACTCAGGAGCTGAGAGATCAGGGAGGGTCTTCTCTAGACCCTTTGTACCTTGCATTGGACTTTTGCCTCAATAAAAATGAGAAGACTGAAGGTCAGGCCAATGGAGGAGCTACACCCTCTGAGGTGTGTGCATGTGTGTGTTTCTTTTAAAAGAATGCCTTCCAAAGAAAAAGCTTGCTTGTGTGGGTGGACACTCTTTTAAGAGCCACGAATCAGCCTCTGTCTGCTCTAATGGATGTCTCGTCTGAGACTTCTCAAGTGATTGGCACTTAGTACCCGATGGGTAATCAGGTGGAAAATCTTTTTAATTTGGTAGAGTTAGGGATGTCAGATCTGCTCTCATGATGTGATGGACCAAAATACTCATCATTACAGAAGTGCATGGGGGAAAGAGAAAGATGAGAGAGAGTAGGGAGACCACCCTTCATTCCTTGCACGAAATTCTTCCAGAAGACCTAGTAATATGTTTATGGTTGAGGAAGCCCAGAGTTCATTTTAGAACCCAGGTCTCCTGACTCTTCCAGGGCTTTTTATTCTTGCCCCCATACTTCCTTTATTGAAGACTGCCCTCAGTTGTCTCTTCTGTACCTCCATGTGCTCAGACCCTTTCACGGCCATCATCTGGACCTCTCCAAGCCTTCTTTAGAGTACATGTGTGTCCTAGAGTACATGCACATCAAAATGACTAACTCCACAAACAAGTAATGTTTGGTTTCCAAAAGGATTCTTCACTTTATTTTCCTGAGGACTTCTTTGAAGAACTAGTGCTTCTGTGTTTAAATAGAACTTTGTTTCCAGAAAGTGGGATTGGAGGTCAATGCTGCAAGCAGAGGCTGTGGCCTGAAGAGCCATGTGCAAGACAAAGTGATGAGGATGTGAAGACTGAATAAGCAGAGGGCACAAAGCAGAGCAAGGACACACGTCTGGAGTAGCAAACAGGGATAGTGGGGAGAGGTCAGAAAAAGCGCAGACCCAGAGGATCTGAGGAGAGATCCCCCAAATCCTTCTACTGAGATCCAGAGAGCCACCTTGGACCCAGTTCCTGCTTCCCACAGCCTCCCCTGATTGCCATGGCCCCTAGCGACGATACCCCCCATTCCCAAGTCAGCCAAGGGAGACACTGTTCCTTTATCCCCAAGTGCCTAGTTGCATTATTTGTTTGTTTCAGGAATGAAGCCATTGTGTAAAATTCAGCCCATCCAAACCTCCAGCAGCTTATGGCAAGGCAGAAGTCCTCTAGTTTGGCTAAGGATCAGAGAAAGCCACAGTGGATCAGCAGGGACACTCTCTTTGGGGCTGACCCAGTGTGACTCTTCCCCACAGCAGAACGCTGGGTAAAGAATGAGAATGGATGGAGACACATCCCACTAGGACATTAGGAAGAGCAGCTAACTGACAGGAAACCGTGGGCTCAGGGACTGAGATCAGCTGCTTTGACAAATAAGTAAAGTCTTTCTTGGTTATTCCTGCTGCTGGATTTGACCCTTTGTTCTGTCCTAATCCCAGTTAACTATTCTCACACAATTCTAAAAGCTGGGTTCATACGAAGTCTTCTACTGACCCAGGGGAAAAATCATTTCATTCAGACACTTTTAGAGTAGTGCAATACTTTTGTAAATAGATCAGGCAAGCTGAAACCACTTTCTATTCCCAAAAAGTGGAGTCCATAGGAGTACCAAGCAAGTGACCTAGTGAAGAAAAAAAAGAAGCCCATCTATCTTTTTCTCTTCTACTCACACGGAACTCCAGGAGACCCCTGAGATTAACAGGATAATTAATCTCCTTTCGATAACTAATAGAAGTTAGTGGAAGCAGCTCTGATGTATGTAGAAATGTAGAGAGAAAATGTAGGAAATCGCATTTAACACCAAGTGTTGCCCAATACTGCTTATGTTGCCTTGAGCAAATCCTCAACCTTTCAGGGCTTTGGTTTCTCCACCTGTAAAGTGAAATGTGGGACTTGGCCGGTCATTTTCTGACTATGTTTCCTGCAGCCCTAGGGCAGGGTGAAGGAATAGAAGCAGGTGGGGGTCCCTGGCTCTCCACCTGCATTAAATGGGACAGCTCCGGGCTTACCTGTGTTACATAATGAGCTTCTGCCTATTCTTTCCATTAAAGGGTTTTACTGCTTAAAAATAGGTTTAAAAGTAAAATAAAGTTGAAAACCCTGAACTTAGTGGCTTCCGGAGTGAATTCTACGGGAAAAAATATCATTATCAGAAAGAGATTTGTGCACAGACACTACACGGAATAGAAATGCTATCAGTGAAGAACATCAGCGTCAATTCTGAAATCAGATCATTCAATCATTTAATAGACTTCAACACCAGGCTGGCTAGGGCATATTTATATCCCACCTTATTCATCCCCATCCCCAAATATTTGACCAATGCGTAGTCGCTTAAAATAATCCACCTTATAATAATAAACTCTATAATTATAGTTTTGTTTAATATCCACTAATCAATATTTTATATTTGAGGAAAAAAAACCCAAAATTCTCTTTTAAAATGAGTAGCATGAGAACTTGGAATATGCTATTCAAGATGCCTCTTAGCCTATAGATGGCACTTGGTGTGTTAAGTTAGGGCCCCCAGAGGCAGACCCAGGCATGAAGTTTGTGTATAAGTATTTGCTTAAGTAATTTCTCCCTTTAGAAATTGTCGAGAAAGTAGGGGGAGCAGGACAAGAAAGGGAAAAAACAAATACTAGGATACGACTTCAGGTAAAGTCCCAACTTTAGTCTGATCCTTCAGAGGGATGCCTGGGAGTGTGTTCCTACAAGAGTCAAAGGGTCTAGGCCCCACACACTTGTCCCAGTCAGCTAAGGGCTGACCCAAAGGGAATGCAAGTACCCAGGTACCTCCAGCTCTCCGCATTTTGGGGCAAAACAGCTCCGCAGCCTGAGGGTGGGTCTCATGAGAGCGGATCTGGGTGAAGGAGGGCATCTGGATAGAGCAGGGCAGGTGATGTGCATTGCAAACTGCAGGCTATCAAGTGGGTCAGGTTTAGGGGGCCACAATTTAACAACACATTTGGCCCAAGATGCTCCATTGCTGAAAAAGCAGTGCCAACAAATATGAAAAAAAATATGAAAGCCCAAGGAAGCATTTGTGGCAAGTTTGGATGAGTGAATAAGAAAGGAATACCCAAGATGAAAATGTTACTGTACTCGTGCGTTAGTAATTTTTTGTCAAGTCAAAGGTCCATTAAATATGGCAGTGTAATTTCAAAAGAACATTTTCTATTCCATTGGCATTAAATTTCTTTTTGACATCTTGGAGGGCAGCTTCATGGAATAACTTCTCATTTCACTGCCACTTTCCACTTCAAGTGCTCAGCTATTACGCCAGCCAGCCCACTCCATCAATCTCAATCCTTTCCCTTCAAGGCACTTTTATATTTCTACATTTCTGATGATTATGCATATCCTTTTTGTCTCTGATACTGAATCATAAACTCCCTGAGGGTAAAGACCATGTTAATTACCAATACATTCCAGTGCCTACAATAAAGGTTTTCATAAACTCTGAGCAGGTAATAAAGGTTTGCAAGTTGACTTAAACTATCTATAGTCCAACGCTTTACTCTGATAGTTCCATGCAAGCAAAAGTGTTCCTGGCCCTCCATTCTATTGGATTCCTTAGGTTAATCAACCAAGGATTCCCTTAGGTGATTAATCCTAATTCCTTAGGTAATTAATCAACCAAGTATTTATTGAGCACCTAGTCTGTACCCATCTTGACATTAGGAAGATTACAAAGTGGTATAAAACACAGTTGAAGCAGCCTGGGAACTTAAACTGTTTGGTAGAAACAGTGTTTTACCCATATGAATCAAGAAAAAGGATAATATAACAACATAACCAAGTGCTACATTATCAAATGCTATAAAAATTCAAATGGTAGTAAATATATCAAAAGTTAATTGTAAAGTACAGACTGTAAAAGCGAAAGAAGCTGGAACAGATTTTATCACCATGATCAGTTGGTAGTGGTTGCCTAGAGAATCAACTCAAGAAGTCTTAGCCCAATTCTGAGCTGTGTCAGGGTCTAAATTGATAATGTCTGCCAGGGCAAGAAATGATGAGTGGCTACATAGTGCAGCAAATTTTCCATCCCTGCCAACAATGTTCACTTACTTCATGGTCAAAAATAACTTAATAGAAGAGAGCTTTGGAACCCAGCTACCAAAGGTAAATCCAATGCCAATTTCATTTTAAAAATTACATTTCCTAGGAACAAGCTGGTTCTTCCCAGAATACAACATTCACTTTACTCATGAAGACCAGTCCCAGTGCCTACTTCTTTCCCTTTCCAAACAAATTTGCCCAATCAGATCATCTCCTGGAGGGGAGGACAAATACATCTAAATCTACCCTGGACAGAGAACTTGCAGAAAAGTAAGAAAGGAGAGGGGAAGCTAGTCTGAGTTCAATGTCAGTGGAGAAATGCAGGCAGAGGAATACTCCATCATTCACCAGGGATACCCCTATGCTATTTGCATATCAGTTGGTAAAGAACGTGTAGGAAATTAATCATGTTATTCCCAGGCTTAGTTATCTCCAGCTTGGGTGGACCCTTGGAAGATCAGGTAAGAAGAGTAAAGTCTAAGAAAAAGAACATTGAATTTGCCAACTCAGAAGAATTGGGGTCTAGTACCAGATCTAGCACTTCCTTGTATGAAACCTTGAGCACCACTTATATCTCAGCTTTCTCATCTGAAAAATGAAACCAGTATTTTTGGTTTCTATAGAGAATACTTATTGTTTGAGGCTAACTTCTTCTGCCCCCCGTTTTTGGTAAATGTGCCCTGAATATATTTTGAGTCCCCATCCTACCTTATTTTTAGGCATATAAATTGTGGGAGACTGACCCCCCCCATTTTAGAACCTAGGAAGACCAATGAATAGGTTAGACCCATCTTTCTAGTGACTGATTAAAAGGTGGGTACAAAAAGAGGTGTGTTGGTTAATGTGTAACAACTGGCTCTGTGAGTAATTGAGGTGTTGATTTGTGGCTATTGCCAATTTCCGTGGGGTAAATTCCCACCATGGCAGACTTTGAGCTACCAACATGATGTCCCTGAACTTGGTACTGGGAAAAGATTTACACCATGTGTGCTGGCCCTAGCACACCAATGATGCAATCCAATAGAAATAAAGCTCAAGCTGGGTAAGCAAGTGTATAAAGTCTTCTCCACTTGGCATGGTTCCATGAGGGTCTAAAGTTTGGGGCTAGTAGAACTATTTACTACAAAGAGAGGCACTTGGAGATCTGGAGCCTCACCAGAGGAAGTATGACAAATCCAGATCATGTCACCTGACTCTTGGATCATTTCATGTATAAAGCCATTTCTATCTACGAATTCACATTTTTGCCTAAGCTATGTTGCATCAGATTTTATGTCAATTACAACCAAATGAAAACCAACTGTATCCTACATTTGTCATAGAATTGTTATAAGAGTAAAGACTTGCTCCAAAAAATTAATAGAAGTCTTTGGAGAAACTGAATGAACAAGGGAGAATTTCAACAAAGAGAGAAAATATTTAAAAAGTACCAAACAGAAATTACAGAGCTTAAGAACACAATAATTGAACTGAAAAACTCAATAGAGGGGTTTAACAACAAACTACATCGAAGAGAAAAAGGATCAGCTTTCAAATATTTTCACTCAAAAAAAAATGACTTTTTTTATGATATTTTATTTTTTAAAAAGTTTATTTATTTAAGTAATCTCTACACCCAACATGGGCTTGATCTCAGGACTCCAAGATCAAGACTCACATGTTCCACCAACTGAGCCAGCTGGGTGCCCCTATGACATTTTAATACAAATAAGTGGTTAGGAAAAAGATGTTATTGAAAAAAAATTATGGCAAAAATTCTATCCCTTAATTCATTCCATGTTAATTCTAAGAGTTAGCAAATTGTTGTATTTAACTTTTTCTAAAGGTAAGATAAGATACATTATTTTTTCCATTTTTTAAGATACAGGCCCAGCAAACTCAAAGACAAGGCAGTGGAATTCATCCAAAAATCAGAGGAGCAAAAGGGGAAAAAAAAAAGAATGAAAATAAGTGAAGATAGCTTAAAGGATTGATCAGACACCATCAGATGGGCCAAAGTACTCACTATAGGAGTCCCAGAAGGAGATGAGAGAAAGAAGGGTACAGAAGGCTTATTCAGAGAAATAATGACTAAAAACTTCCCTAACCTGGGAAAAGAAACAGACATCCAGATCCAGGAAGGCCATAAATCAACAAATAAATTGAATCCAAAGACAGCCACACTGAGACAAATTATTTAAAAATTGTCTGAAGTTGAAGACGGGGAAAGAATCTTAAAAGCAGCAAAAGAAAAGCAATGTGTTATGTTGTACAGGGGAACACCCATAAGACTATCAGCAAATTTTCTCAACAGAAACCTTGCAGGCTATGGGGAAGTGGGCTGCTATATTCAAAAATGCTGAAAGAAAAATCTATCAACCAAGAATACTCTATCCAGCTAAATCATCCTTCAGAACTAAAGGAGAGATGAAGAGACAAACAAAGGCTGAAAAATTTCATTGACAATAAGTTGGCCTTATAAGAAATATTAAGGGAGTTCTTTAACCTGAAACAAAATGATGCTAATTAATAACAGGAAAAGATGAAAGCATAAAACCCACTAATAATGGTAAATATATAGTTAAATTCAGACACATAATGTAATGGTGCTGAGTAAATCACTTCTAACTCTAGTATGAAGATTAAAAGACAAAGCATTAAAAGTAACTATAACTATAATAATTTGTTAATGAATACACAAGGTAGAAAGATGCAAATTGTGACATTAAAAACATGAAATATGGGAAGGGAGTATAAAAATACAGAGCTTTTGTATGCATTCAAAGTTTAGTTGTTATGAGCTTTAAAAGAACTTTATAAATATGTTTTCTGTGAGCCTCGTAGTAGCCACAAAGCAAAAGCCTATAATAGATATACAAAAGATAAAGGAATACATAAAGAGAAAATAATTAAATCATACCACTACAGAAAATCATCACACCACAAAGAGAGAGAGAGAAATAGAGGAAGAGAGGGATCACAAAACAACCAGAAAACAATTAACAAAATGGCAAGAGTAAATCCATGCCTATCCATAGTTACTTTAAATGAAAATGGACTAAATCTCCAATCAAAAGACATACAGTGGCTGAATGGATTTAAGAAAACAACAATATGCTGCCTACAAGAGACTCACTGCACTCTAAAGAACCACATAGACTGAAAGTGAAGAGATGGAAACAGAAATTCCATGAACATGGAAACCAAAGAAACAGTGGTAACTATGCTTATATCAGAGAAAATAGACTTTAACTTAAAGACTGTAACAAGAGACAAAGAAAGTCATTATGTAATGATAAAGGGGTCAATTCATCCAGAGAATATAACATTTGTGAATATTTATGTGCCCAAGGAGCACCTAAATACATAAAGCAAATATTAACAGATCTAAAGGGAGAAATTGACAGCAATACAATAACAGCAGAGTTTAATATTCCACTTTCAACAGTGCATAGATTACCCAGAGAGAAAATCAATATGAAAACATCAGACTTAAACTATAGTTAGACCAGCTGGATCTAACAGCCACAGACAGAACATTCCATCCAATAGCAGCAGAATACAATTCTTCTCAAACACAAATGGAGTTTGTCTTCTTAAAGACAGATCATATGTTAGGCCAAAAAACAAGTCTTAATAAATTTAATAATTGAAATTATATCAAGCATCTTTTCTGACCACGATGATATGAAACAAAATATCAATTATGAGAACAAAACCACAAAATTCATACATATCTGGAAACTAAACAACATGTTCCCGAACAACCAATGGGTTAAAGAAGGAATCAAAATAGAACTTAAAAAAAAAAAATCTTGAAACAAATGAGAATGAAAACACAACATACCCGCACTTATGGGATGCAGCAAATGCAGTTCTAAGAGGGAAGTTTATAGCAATAAAAGCCTACATTAAGAAAAACAAAAAATCTCAAATAAACAACTTAACTTTATACCTCAAAACTAGAAAAAGGAGAATAAACTAAGCACACAATTAGCAGAGGGAAGACATAACAAGGATCAGGGGCACCTGGGTGGCTCAGTCAGTTAAGTGGCCAACTCTTGATTTCAGCCCAGATCATGATCTCAGGGTCCTGGGATCAGTCCTGCATCAGCTCCATGCTAAGTGGGGAGTCTGCTTGAGGATTCTCTCCCTCTCCCTCCGCCCCTCCCCCAGCTTGTGTGCTCTCCCAATTTCTCTCTCTCTTTCAAAATAAATAAGTAAATCTTTTTTAAAAAAGAAAAGAAATAACAAAGATCAGGATGGAAATAAATGAAGTAGAGACTATAAAGATAATAGAAAATATCAATGAAATTAAGAGCTAGTTTTTTTTTTAAGATAAACAAAATAGACAAATCTTTAGTTAGACTTACCAAGAAAAAAAGAGAGAGGACTCAGATAAAATTGTAAATAAAAATGGACACATTCCAGTTGATATGACAGAAACACAAAGGATTGTAAGAGATTACTATGAACAATTATATGCCAACAAATTGGACAATCTAGAAGAAATGCATAAATTCCTAGAAATATACAATCCACCAAGATGAATCATAAAGAAATATAAAATCTGAATGGACCAATTACTAGTCTGGAGATTGAATCAGTAATAAAAAAACCTCCCAACAAAGAAAATTCCAGGACCAGATGGCTTCACCAGTGAATTCTACTAAACATTTAAAGAGGAACTAATGCCAATCCATCTCAAACTCTTTCAAAAAATAGAAAAGGAGGAAAGACTTCTAGATTCATTTTATGAGGCCAGCATTACCCTAATACCAAAGCCAGATAAGGACATTACAAAAAAAAAAAAAAAAAGAAAATTACAGGCCAATACCCTTGATGAATGTAGATGTAAAAATCCTCAACAAAATATTAGCAAACCAAATTCAACAATACATTAAAATGTATTGTTTAAAATATCAAGTGGGATTCATTCCAGGGGTACAAGGATAGTTCGACATCTGCAAATCAATCAATGTGATACATTATATTAACAAAATGAAGGATAAAAATCATATAATCATCTCAGATGCAGAAGAAGCATTTGACAAAATTCAACATTCTTTCATGACAAAAACACAACAAACTGGGTATGAAACAACATAATAAAGGCCATGTATGAGAAGCCCACAATTAACATCATAGTCAGGGAAGAAAAAGGAAATATAGGGCATTCAAATCAGAATGGAAGAAGCAAAATAGTTTCTATTTGCAGGTGACATGATATTATATATAGCAAACCTTAAAGACTCCACCAAAACACTGTTAGAACTGATAAACAATTTCAGTAAGGTTTCAGGATACAAAATCAATATACAAAAATTAGTTGCATTTCTATGTACCATGAACAAACTATCAGAAATAGAAATTAATAAAACAATTCCATTTATAATTGCATCAAAAAAAATTAAAACACTTAGGAATAAATTTTACCAAGGAGATGAAAGATCTATACACTGGAACTATAAGGCATTAATGAAAGAAATTGAAGAAGACACAAATAAATGAAAAGATGTTCCATGTTCATGGATTGGACAAACTTGTGTTGTTAAAATGTCCCAAAGTGATCTACAGATTCAATGCAATACTTGTCAAAATGCAAATGACATTTTTTCACAGAAATAGAAAAAAAAAATCTTAAAACCTGTATGAAACCACGAAAGACCCTGAATAGCCAAAGCAATCTTGAGAAAAAGCTCAAGGCAACATAGTTTCTGATTTCAAACCATATTAAAAGGTATAGTAATAAAAATAGTATGGTATTGGCATACAAAAAGAAACATAGATAAATGGAACAGAATAGAAAATCCAGAAATAAACCCACATATATATGGTCAATTAATTTACAACAAAAAAGCCAAGAATACACAATGGGAAAAAGTTTCTTCAATCAAGCAAAGGAATGAAACTGGACCTCTATCTTACAACACACACAAAAATCAACTCCAAATGTATTAGACAGGAAGGTAAGACTTGAAACCTAAAACTCTCAGAAGAAAAACATAGGGGATGGTTCTTTGACATTGATCTCGGCAATGACTTTTTTTTGGATTTGACAAAAACAAATGCAAAACAAAAGCAAAAATCAGCAAATGGAGCTACATCAAACAAAAAAGTTTCTGTACAGCAGGGGCGCCTGGGTGGCTCAGTTGTTAAGTATCTGCCTTCAGCTCAGGTCATGGTCCCAGGGTCCTGGGATCGAGCCCCCCATAGGGCTCCCTGCTCCGCTGGAAGCCTGCTTCTCCCTCTCCCACTCTCCCTGCCTGTGTTCCCTCTCTCACTGTGCCTCTCTCTGTCAAATAAATAAATAAAATCTTAAAAAAAAAAAAAAAAAAAGCTTCTGTACAGCAAAGTAAACCATTAACCAAACGAAAAGACAACCTATGGATGGTAGAAAATATTTGCAAATCACATACCTGATGAGGGGTTAATATCCCAAACATACAAGGAACTTCTACAACTCAATAGCAAAACAATCAAGAAATGGGCAAAGGGACTGAATAGACATTTCTTCAAAGAAGACATACAAATGGCCAACAGATACATGGAAAGGGATTCCACATCACTAATCCTCAGGAAAATGCAAATCAAACCACAATAAATTGTCACCTTACACCTGTTAAAAGTTCCATTATCAAAAAGACAAGTGATAACAAATGCTGGCAAGGATGTGGAAAAAAGAGAACCCTTGTACACTGTTGGGGTTGTAAATTGGTACAGCCCTTATGGAAAACACTACAGAGGTTCCTCAGGAAACTAAAAATAAAACTACTATATGACTCAGGAATCCCACTTCTGGGTGTATAGCCAAAGGAAACAAAACTATTATCTTGAAGAGATATCTGTACTCTCATGTTTATTGCAGTATTATTCACAATAGCCAAGGTAGAGACACAACTTCAGTGTCCATAAATGAATATATCAAGGGATTGTGAGATATATGTATTTCATATATAATGAAATGTTATTCAACACCAAAAAATAGAAGGAAATCCTGTCATTTGTGACAACATGGATGAATCTGGAAGGCATTATGCTAAGTGAAATAAACCAGACAGACAAAGATAAATGTAGCATGGTATCACTTATAAATGGAATCTAAAAAAGAAAAAAATAAGTTGTACTTACAGAAATAGTAAAAAAGTGGTTGCAAGGAGCTGGGGAGGAGGGGAATAGGGAGAGGTTTGGAAAAAGGGTACAACATTTCATCTATAAAATGAATAAGATTTGAAGATCTAATGTATAATATGGTGACTATAGTTGATACAGCTGTTGTGTATAATTGAAATTTACTAAGAGTAGCGTTTAAATGTTCTCACCAATACATAAAAGGTAAGTACATATGTGAAGGTGACAGATGTGTTAACTTAATGGGGCAGGGGTTTCTTTCACAACATATAGGTATATCAAATCATCACATTGTACACTTTAAATATTTTACATTTTGTCAATAGTGCCTCAATAAAGCTTGAAAAAATGTGAAAAAATATAAAGAAGTGGTAAAATGATCACCTGGATGTTGAGAATTTAGGAAACTTGTCTTGAAGAATAGTAGGGAGATAGATGAACAGCAATAAATCCTATTCCCTTTCCACGTCTACCTTTGGGTGACACTGTAGCAGCCTTCTTCACTGACTCCTGGAGGAGTCTGTGAATACAACTGTTTCTCCGTACACTCACATATCACTAGTCCAAAAACACTTTAACTTTTCTATCAGTTGAAGTTAGGGTCTCTTGTAAACAACACGATCTTCACCAATACATGAAGGCTTAGACTTATGGGTCTCCAAGTCCTATTTTTCCACAAGAGATTCCTATCTTCCAAAGAGATTATCTATCAATTTGGGGGCCATATTGATTATCTACTGCCACAATAATGCTGTGTAATTAAAAACCATAAAACCTCCGTAGCACACAATAATAAGCTTTTACTGAGCCAACAAGTCTGCAGGGTTGAATTGATCTGGACCAAGCTCAGCTGATCTTGGGTGGGCTCGCTCACATGTCGCATAGATGGGTCACAGGTAGTCACCCTGGTGACTACCTGTGACCCATCTAAGAAAGATCTCAGCTGAGATGAGAACACAAGTGACTACCTGTGACCCATCTAAGAAAGATCTCAGCTGAGATGAGAGAATTGACTGCTCTATTCCAAGTGTCTGTCATCACCCATCATGAACACGTATGTTCATGTGGCCACAGTGGAGGGCAAGAGGTAACAAGTCTAATCATACAAAGTGGGATTCAAGCCTCAGTGTGCATCATGTTTGCTAACATCCCATTGGCCAATGCAAGTCACATGGCAGATTCCAGACTCAGAGCGAGAGAGCATGACAAAGATACCTGGCAAATGGGATGGAAAACTGGGCCCCTTAATGCAACCCATCTACCATGAGGGATATAACAACTCATAATTAACAAGGCAGGGAAAGGACCAATGGGTACGGTCTTGTGATCCATTAGACACCCTTTCCTAAAGCTTTATACAAGCCTTGAACACTGATAGGAGGAGGGGTTATATTATTTTTTCAAGTGAGCTAGCTGAGCAGCCAGCATTTTCCCAAGGCTGCCCTGCTCTATTCAGAATAAAGACGCGGGCAATAGGCCATGCTTGGATGCCTCAGACCATCTGCCAACAAAAACAGAAAAAAAAATTAATTATGAATGGTGTCTTCCCATGCTAATCATTTATTGTAAAGGATTTCTCCAGCTTGTTTATAATAGCTGTTGCCTAAGGGTGCATGCTGTATAAATTGTCTGATTACAGGATACAGAGCGCTTCTTAATAGGCCTCAGCTGATTAGGAGAAGGGAAAGAAATTAAAGAGGCCATTTCCCTTTAGGTATGCAAATACCTCCCAGAACAAAAGACAAAGATATGATAGACCATGATGAAACACACCCTCTTTTCTTTTTTACCTAAAATTATGTACCAGGCAAGGAGCAAGCTTCATTGCATGTGTCAGCGGAGATGTGAATGGTCTAGTAATTGAAATAATACCAAAGCCAGAAATGCATGTTAGATGTCAAGCTAAACTAGCTCCCTGGGCAGCCCTGCAGCAAAGGGTAGTGTGCTGCTTGGATCTTTGGGTAAAATGGTCACTTCTTACTTTGGGGTGATTTGACTTCGCCTTGTGGAGCTAAATTTGTTTGTACCACTTCGGTCTTCTCATTTCTGAAGCCAGAATTTACATGTCAACTGGCAGGGAGGGCGGTTGGAAAGGCAGACTAAATGTGCTTGAAGAACAGTGAAAAACATAGATGTGCACAGACCCACCGTTCCTTATTCTCAGGCACACACAATTTCACAGACATACACCACACACACACAGACACACACACCCCACAGACAAGGACACGGACACACACATACACACACACACGCAGGACCTTCTGCTTCTACAAATATTTTCCTCTTAACGATGTTCCTTAGTGCTTTGAAGGGATATATCCAACATGGTATTTCCTTGTGATTTCACTTTCTTGGGGGGGAGCAGAGATCTCACAGGTCTCTCTTCTCAGCCAACTTCCAAGCACTAAAATGCAGAGGTGCAGATGTTAAGAGTGGCTCCCAAGTGAGGATCCTAGCTGTTTGGAAGTAAATGCCCCAAACCCCAGATTTCAGGCACTTCCAAGCACCAATTACAGTCCCTGATGGATGAAGAGAGATCACTCGTGGAGCTTGCCTGGGCAGATCTTGCCTGCTTCAGAGTTCAGTAAATCTCACGTGCATCTTGTCAATGCTTCATTAGAGCTGAATTAGTTTTCTATTGCTGTATAACAAATTACTCCAAAATGTAGTGACTTAAGACAGCACCATTTATTATCTCACAGTGAATCAGGAACCTGGGTGCAGTGTAGCTGAGTCCTTGGTCCCAGGGTCTCACGAGGCTGCAAGCAAGGTGTCAGGCAGGGCTGAGATCTCATCTGAAGGCTTGACAGGAGAAGGATCCACATCCAAGCTCACTTATGTCGTTGTCAGCAGAAATCAGTTCCTGTAGGCTGTTGACCAAAGGAATCAGTTCCTGTAGGCTGTTCCTTTATCTGGGCAAGCTGACAGAAAGAGCCGGGGGGAATGCCAGGAAGATGGAAGTGACAATCTTTTATAACCTAATCTCAGAAGTGGTATCACATCACATTTGCTGTGTTCTATGAATCAGAAACAAGTCGTCAAGACCAAGCCCACCCCAAGGGAAGGAAATTACACAAGACAGGGGTCATTGGGAGTCATGTTAGGAGGCTACCTCCCACAAGACCCGCTTGGCATCATTTACCATAGATAATCCTGTCAGGAAACTTCCGCCAAGTCCCCTCTTGCTGCTTGGATCAACCCCCAAAGCTGGCTCAGGCTGTCTGCCTTTGTAATTGTGGTTCCCTCCACACACTCTCTAAGTGATTCATTTATTTTCTTATCATTTGAATATCAATAAAGATGTCACCCTCTCAAAAAAAGTTTTTTTCAACCCCTATCTAAGCTAGTTATTTATTTCCAGTCATTTACTTGTTATCTCATTAACCCGTTTTGTTTTTTCCATAGCCTTCATGAAAAAAACTAGCTAATTATTCACTCCTTTAAAATTGTCACTTCCTGCTCTGGACTCTAAGCACTGAAAGGAAAGAAAGACCTGGTCAGTCTTGTTCAGCATTATATTGGTACCTAGAACGGTGCACATACTAGGTGCATTATAAATATTTGATGACTTAATGAATAAATGAATGAGTCCAATGTCATGTGACTCAAGAAAACTCAGCTTCCACGTTCTCCTGTATTTATCCCTACCACTATACAAATATTCTATGAGTTTAAGTAGACTTATGAAAGTCACTACAAAACTGAACCATTTAGAAACATGTTTTTGGTTGATAGTACCCAGTCACAACTGAGGGGAAAATGTTTGTTTTTTTTAAAATTACATAAATTTTTAAAATTAGTTCTAAAGTTACTTCAAAAGCAAATTATATTTGCTTTGTTTTTTCACAGAAGAGAGACATTATTTATTTATTTATCTATTTATCTAAAATTTTGTTAGTTAACATACAGTGCAATATTGGTTTCTAGAGTAGAATTCAGTGATTCATCACTTACCTACAACACCCAGGGCTCATCACAACAAGTGGCCTCTTTAATACCCATCACCCATTAGCCCAACCCCCACCCTTTCCCTCCATTAACCCTCAGTTTGTTCTCTATCATTAAGAGTCACAATGGCTTGTTTCTCTCTCTCCTTTTTTACTTTCCCTCCTTCCCATATGTTCATCTGTTTTCTTTCTTAAATTCCACATATGAGTGAGATCATATGGTATTTGTCTTTCTCTGACTGACTTATTTCACTTAGCATACTACACTCTACCTCTATCCATGTCATTGCAAATGGCAAGATTTCATTTTTTGATGGCTGAGTAATATTCCATTGGATATGTATACCACATCTTCTTTATCCATTCATTAGTCGATGGACTTTTGGGCTCTCTCCATAGTTTGGCTATTGTGGATACTGCTGCTACAAACATCGAGGTGCATGTACCCCTTTGAATCTGTATTTTTGTGTCCTTGGGGTAAATACCTAGTAGTGTAATTGCTGGATCGTAGGGTAGTTCTATTTTTAACTTTCTGAGGAACCCAAACTGTTCTCCAGAATGACTGCACCAGTTTGCATTCCCACCAACTGTGCAAGAGGGTTCCCCTTTCTCTGCATCCTCACCAACACCTATTATTTCCTGGGTTGTTAATTTTAACCATCCTGACAGGTGCAAGGTGGTATCTCATCACGGTTTTGATTTATATTTCACTGATGAGGAGTGATGCTGAGCATCTTTCTATGTGTCCATTAGCCATCTGGATGTCTTCTTTGGAAAAGTGTCCATTCATGTCTTCTGCCCATTTCTTAACTGGATTATTTGTTTTTTGGGTGTTGACTTTGTTAAGTTCTTTATAGATTTTGGATACTAACCCTTTTTCAGAAATGTTGTTTACAAACATCTTCTCCCATTCCGTAGGCTGCCTTTTAGTTTTGTTGATTGTTTCCTTCGCTGTGCAGAAGCTTTTTATCTTGATGAAGTCCCAATGGTTCATTTAAAAGCAAATTATATTTGTATACCAATGTTCATAGCAACATGATTCATAATAGCCAAAAAAGTGGCAACAGTCCAAATGACCATCAACTGATAAAGGGATAAATAAAATGTGGTATATCCATAGAACAGAATATCTGCTGGCAACAAAAAGGAATAAAATACTAAGACATGCTACAATATGAATGAATATGCTAAGTCAAAAAAGCCAGTCACAAAGAATCATATACTACGTGATTCCACTTATGTGAAATATCCAGAATAGGCAAATCTACAGAATCAGAAAGTATATTAGTAGCTGCCTAGGGCTGGATGGGATGAAGGTTTTGGTAGGGAATGACAGCTAAGGCTTTCTTTTTAGGGTGATGAAAATGTTCTCAAATTGATTGTGTTGAAGGTTGTACAACTCTGTGAACATACTCAAAGCCATTGAATTGTACATTTTAAATGAGTGACTTGCACGGTATGTGAATTACATCTCAATAAAGCTGTTAGAAACCAAACAAACAAACAAAAATGTGACCCTGAACTGACTCAGAGAGTTTGCTAAGCTAGGAATGAAGTAGAGATATAGGTTTTTCCCTAAGTTACATTATTTAACTTTGAGTTTTAAAAAAACTAATTAGTCATGCACTCTTCTTATGGGAAAAGTAAGTTTTATATATCTTATTTATTTATTTATTTTTGCTTTGAGTTGCTTCAGAGGTAATGAAATTATAGTTGAAGATATATTTCATTATCTTTAAAAGCTGAATAAAACTGTTCTTTATTCTTGGATAATGAGCCCTTCCTGCCAATTTGGAAAGGACTAAGGTCAATGCTTGTTGGTACCCAAAACATATGTGAATATTAAACATACTTCCAGCCAACACCAACTGTCTAAACTAGGACTTGTATCTGTTCCCTCTCTGCATTAATTTAATATATCCACAGCAGACCCAAAGAATCTCTCTAAGGCCTCTTTCTCGATCTCTTGCTGCTAAAACTGAGCTTATTTTCTTATGTTGAAGTTCTGAGAAGCACCAGTGGGAGACAGAGAGGGAGGTCTGGCTGTATCAGTTAGAGCCATCTTTCGAGATGAACGGACCCCCTCTCTGCGCCCCCCCCCCCGGCAGGTGCTGTTGATGCCCCACAGGATTTTCTGGTCCCATACCATTTCCTTGCACACCAGCCCGACTTTCAACTAGAACACCTGCCTTCTCTCCTTGAGGGCTTTCTCTAGCTGCCAGAGCCACTTCCTGTTTTTGCCACAGGCCACGAGTGCAGGGGCCACACAATGTGGGAGCAGCCCTCAGCCAATGCGTCCATGAGGAGTGGCTCTGCGGTACAACCAGCACCCTCTCAGCTCCCCGAGGGGATAAAGCTCCAGTTGCCCTCCCAGGTAGTCTACTTCGTACCACGTCTTCAATTGGCTTCTTTTCTTTCCCTGTCTTACTTCCCGTGATGGTTGACTTTATGCGCCAACTTGGCTGGGCCACAGATGTTTGGCCAAACATCGTTCTGGATGTTTCCATGAGAAATGTGTTTGGACGAGATTTACGTTTAAGTCAGTGGGCTTTGAGTAAAGCGAATTGCCCTCCATAATGTGGGCAGGTCGCATCTAGTCAGTAGAAGGCCTGAATAGAACAGAAGGCTGGGGGCCTCCTCTGAGCAAGAAGGAATCTCCAGCAGACTGCGGTTGGACTTCAGCTGCAACATCAGCCCTTCTCCCCAGCAGAAGGCCTTTGCATCTTCTGGAGTCTCCCCAAATCTTTCCTGAGTCTAGCCTATGGTCTCCCCCATCAGACTGGGCACTGGCCAAACTTCTACAACTATGGGAGCTAATTCCTTAAGATAAATCTCTTCCTCTGTATATTCACATATCCTACTGGTTCTGTTTCTCGGGGAGCCTGACTAGTAGACTTCCCCACTGAAATTTCTTAGAATAACCTCTCGAACAAATTACTTGCACTTGAATCCTGGTCTCAGGAGCCTATTTCCGGGGTAACCTACATAAGACAGATCCTGAGCACCGCAGTGAGAAGAGACGTGTGATCCTGGGTAGGAGGCGCCTTATGTGCTAAATTGAGCAAGTTAAGAATTGGACATTTACTATGTATTGTCACACATGGCTCTGTCTTGTGGACAGTATATCCACCAATCCTCCCTATAACTGTGCACTCTGGCACTCCTGCCGGCCCCTTTTTACAGACAAGAAAAGCGATCCAAAGGTTAATATGGGGATTAAACCCCCAAATAGCTGACTGCAGCATTTGCATCCTAAATTGCTCTTCTCTAGTGCCGGACACTTACGTATCAAGCCAAGAAAATAGAAAATGACTTCCACACTGCGGCACCACACATTCCTGCTGGAGACAACGCTCTGACAGGACAGCAAGGTGTAACCGGACAGGAAGCTTGACTCCACACCCTCCTAGGCTCTTCCAACAGATCTGCTGCTGGGGGCAAAAATTCCTGTTTCTAAGAAAAGTGTGCCTTTGAAGAAATAAAAAGAGAGGGAGGGAGAGAAAAGAGGCAGGGAGGGGGGAGGCTGAAAGTACGAAAAAGGACTTCAGGAGTCTTGGAAAGCAAACGGCTTTTGCAAAGCAACGTTTTGATGAGTTAAGTGCAAATGAATTAGGAATAATGAGAAACACATGGGCTAAATTTTCCTTAAAATATACGAGTTTAAAAATGAAGAGGAAAAAGTGCTTGGGGAAAAATGTGTTTTAAGTTTTAGCCAAACTGAAAACATTCACAAAATGGATCAAGATATGTGTTGAGCCCACAAAATGACTAGGTTGGTCCATCCTGGGCAGATGGAGTGATAGAGAGACAGATGAACAGTGGAGGGATACATGCTGGGCTAGCCCAGGACAGAGCTTTGCAGGAGAGCTGATCTGGGCTCCCTGAGAGCTTCTAGTTGGGAATTTAGAGCAATATTGCTTTTCTTTCATTTATTTCTCCAAGCAACACAAGGTACTGCACTCTGAGTGCAATCCTAATGAATAAATAATACAGTCATTTGAAAAGCTGTTTGTTGAGAACACAAAATATATTTGGTGTGTTTTTTGTTTTTTGGGTTTTTTTTTTTTTTTAGTCCTTCCAAATCTGTATGAGCAAGAAACAAGGAAGATACACAGGGATTCCAGAGGCCGGCAGAATGCACAAGCCAGAAGGACTTAACTCAGCTGTTTCCAGCTTCTGGGTGGTAAGAAGGACATGTGTCAACAAGGAAGGACCACAGAGGCCAAAACTCCCTGTTGCCAGCAGAGCAGTAATCCAGCCAGAGGGTTCCCTGGAAGGCAGAGCAGGACTTTCTGTGAAGAGCTCACCCGGGGCACTAATTCTCTTCATAAGCACCAGGGTCCACGGTACCTCCCCATCTTATCAATTGGAGGCAGTGATGCTTTCCACTGAGTCCTATTCACACTCTCAGAAACAAAGACCAGAGTTCCATTTTTATTTTTGACCAAAATAATTTCTAGGTAACAGAAAAATGGAAATACTGGGAAATATTTACTTATTAAACAACAACGACGGGGCGCCTGGGTGGCTCAGTCGTTAAGTGTCTGCCTTCGGCTCAGGTCATGATCCCAGGGTCCTGGGATCGAGCCCCGCATCGGGCTCCCTGCTCGGCCGGGAGCCTGCTTCTCCCTCTCCAACTCTCTCTGCTTGTGTTCCCTCTCTGTCAAAAATAAATAAAATCTTTAAAAAAAAAAAACAAACAACGACAACACTGTGGTCTAGTACTGGCTTCCAAAGAGCTTTATAAGGTCCCGAACTATCACTGATGATACCGGGTCTGGATGAACACGTAAACACACACAATGGGTCTTGAATTTGTTTTCATGAGTATGAGCCTGGGAAACCCACTACTCTAGGAAAACAAAAAAAGTCAAAAAAAAGTCCGCCCTTCCTCACGGTGGCCCACAGGGAGACCAGGTAACTCCATGGCCACTGTTGACTCCACTCTGTTTCCACAATGGGCCACAAGGAAGCCAAGAATCCAGATGTAGGAATAGACACCACTTTGGAGGAATATAGAGAATACTGGGTTTTCCAGTTTTGGAGATGAGCCAGGGCTGGAAACAGAATAAAAGAAGAGCAAGCTCCTAAAAGGAGACCCCATGGCCCCGCCCTGAGCAACATGGAGGGATGTCTTTGACTTTTTTGGCTGACTACTGTCCTTCGCCAAGACTAACAAACTTACTGTTGTGAGTGGAGGGCCTTATGGGGTTCAAAGAATATGGTTTTGGGGCTTTGGGGTCCAACTTGTCTCAGTCCCCTTTAACGCCTAGAATGTTCTTAGAAAATAAAACCCCTGATTGTCGCTGAAAACACGGAAGAAAAAAAATGGCTTTGCCCCCACATTCTCTCTGTGTTCAAGATAATCAAAGAAAATCAATGCAAACCTAAGGACTTGGGGGAGGAAATGGGAGAAGGAATTGTTCTACGAAAAGGAAAAGAAAAATGGTCTTTTTTGAGGCTTCTTTTGAAAGAAAAGAGCCCCCATTTTAGAGGCAAACAGCTCATTCTATCACTTACCAGGTGAACAAACAACTTAACTTTTCTGAGCCTCAATTTTCTCTCCTATAAAATGGGGGCAGATTTGCAGGGCATTGTAAGGATTAGAAGTGATACAGGTGACACATCTGCTCATAGTAGATAATTGGTACCTTCAAGCCACTTGCTATCATCTCGACTAGTTGGGGAACATGAAATTGACATGCAACTACACAGAAGCAAGGAGTTTCAGTTCCCATCTGTCTGCGGAGCAGGATAAGTGGAGGGAAATCTTTGAATGTTCTTGGAGTCTCAGCAGAGCCGTGTAGGCTTCCTGCACAGCAACAGTTCTGTGGAGGTGGAGTGACATTTCTGAAAAGCTTTGATTGACACCTTCAGCCATAAAAGTAAAATAAAATAAAGTAACTTCTGTCTTATTAAGAAATACAGAGAACCCTCCTCTAGATCACCCACCTGAAACACAAAAAGGATCAGGCTTTGCCAGAAATGAAAATTAGTCTCAAGATGCATTTCAGGAGAGCCCCTTGGTCCTTCCTTACAGGAATGACATTGCCACAGCTGACCAAGAAGGCATGAGGCATGCAGTGCTTCCCTCAGAAAAGCAATGGGGAAAGTCATGGCCACGCATGTCTAGAAATTTTTGCCAGCAATCAAGGATGGACTATTTCAGGGAAATTACTCAGTGCATCTTCTACAGCTACATTTCTTAAGATCTGTTCCTTAGGTCTTTAGAGATGTTAATAATTAAAAAGAAGTTCTGTAGGCAAGTTCGAGAAACACCCTGTTAAACATTATAAAACTTGTTTCTTTAGTAGTGATCATTCTAGGATGTTTTATATACTCTACAAAACCTGGGAATCTTGCAGAGAGGAATGCAGCTTGGAGCTTTTCCCATATTTACTTGCTCTCAGATCCCTTTTATGGAGGAATGTGTCAAGAACCGCATGCTCCCAAGAATCCACCTTGAGAAGGCTGATAGAAGCAACGTTGATCCATCAGCCAATTGTTTTTCCTTCCTGGTTCGGGAGAGGGAATTTTTTATTTAATCATCTTTTGTTGTTGTTGTTGTTTTGGTTTTACATCTCTGGTTCTCCAACCATCATCTGAGTCATCTAGGCATCTTTCAAAGAAAAAACTATTTTACTTCTGAAGCCCATCCCAGATTCCCAGAGAAAGCAGCTCATGACTCTGCACTTTTAAGATTTTCAATTGGAGAGTTTGGGAGTGATCAACCTGGCACAGCTAACCAAGGCCTGACACTCAGGGTCACACCTCTACCCTGTGTCCATGACACCACCTTCCATCTCCTATCACAGAGTTCACAACTGTTGGCATGAGTCTTATCTAAAAGTAGAGCTAGCATAGGATGGCACCAACCCAAAGGGAATTTTGAGGCCTGCCGAGAAAGGGATATTTTCTTTCCCCTCTCCAGACTCAAGTAAGAGCAATCATTGACTTTCCCTAAAACCCATTAATTCTATATTTAGGCAACTAAAAGGAAAGGGAAAAAATAAAATAAAAAAAGCCAACCACAACCTCACACACGATGGAAAAGATTGTAGATTCCCAGTGGCTATGTTGGCAAAAGGCAGAATGAGTGGCCTTCTGCGGGGTGTTACCATTCTCATATTGGATTTTTCTTCTCTAAAGTAGGTGAGTTAATTTATCTTGGACCCACATTCCTACAGACAGAGTAGAGATCTGGTATCTTCATCACCACTAGAGGTAGTACAATCTGGACATGCCAAGTCTCATGTGCCTGCGAGCAGTTTTAAAAGGTTTTGGTTAGCTCCAATTTTATTAGAATGAAAGCTTTTCACAAGTAAGAGGTTTTATGGGAGTTATTTTTAAAGTAATGTGTTTTTATTGGTTTCTAGTAAGATCAGTGAAATCACATGGCATTTTTAAAGAATTTTAAACCAAAAAAAGATGTTCAAACAACTTGCCTGAAACACAAAAGCCAAGAAAGTCCAAATAAGATATTTGAATGCAAGGGGGTTAATGCCAAGATAAAAACACGTCTGGGGAAGCAGAAGAAAGGGTAAAGGAGGATTCAAGCCAGGACAAAGATGAGCTGAGCTCAGCATCCAAACGGTCACTCACATATTGAAGCATGAGTACTTGTATCTCTCTCTGACTCAGTTGTCCCAACAGATATGGGGATCACCATTTGTTGTGTATAAAAATTAAGCTCATTAGAAAAGAGAACATGCTCTTAACTCCCTGGACCTCAAAAGAGTAACTCAAATGACACACAAAAATCTAGCCAAGTGACGGGAATATCTGCAGAAACACAAATCACAGAACATCAGACACCCAGATCACAGAAAACCCACGTTGGAATTCTACATTCTCCTGCCCCACTTCCTTCTTCTTTGTCTTCCTTCATCTTTATTGTCTGTTTTTATGATTAATAAAACAATCCATACTCAGTGCACATAATTTGGTTGGAGATGTCTAATGCAACCTGTAAAAGATAGCCCCTTCCTTCAGGTGAGACAACAGATTGAGAGAGAGACAGAGAGAGAGAGAAAGAAGGAATGACTTTGCCTCTGGTCCACAGCAAGTCAGCTGGTCATCTAGGACCAGAAAGCAGATATTTTAATAGCTCTTCACCACAGTCTATAATCCTAATATGTATTTGCTACATATGTGTATGCATGGGTTTGCTACTAATTTCTGTCCAACCTCCCTAAAACACAAACATATGAGCGTACACAACACCCATACCTTCTACATGCACAATATGATAGTAAGCTTCATGAAGGCGTGACAAGGTCCATGTCTTTCTAATCCAACACTGTAGATTAAGTGTCTAGCACTTACTAGGTACTCAACAAATGCATTAATAATGAAATGAATTCATCTCTGTACAATGCTCTTTCTGTCAAATCATGGACAAGTGAGCAACTAGATAAATCTATCAACATGATATAAAACCTGCAAAAGAAGGCCTCAGAACTCTTCCCTCTAATTATAGGAAACAATTTAGGAACAAATGTTTTCCTGTCCCTTGAGCAGAATGGCATTAAGGCAACTGAGTCTTCTACAAATAGAACAATAGTGAACTTCTAGAGATCTGGGTATATGTTCTATCTGTGCAATTGCAATTGTGTGACTCTGAACTCCTGCCCTTCCCGGACAATGGTATTACCTGTATGTACTCTTTTTGCTGAGTTGGTATAAGGGTTAAGGGGAACAATAATTTGGGGAAGGAACAAAAGTTAGAAATGTTAGGATTTCTATCAAACAGAAGAAGCTTTCTTGAGAATGTGACTCTGTCTGTTTAGGTCCCATGAAGTGAAGTCATATAGATGATGTAAAAGTGCTTTCATAAAGTATGGGTCCATCTTGCTGTGCATTCTGGTTGCTTTCATAGAGTATTATTATTATTTTTTATTTAAGTGAAGTGAAAGTTTATTAAGTGAAGGTGAGAATAGGAAGGAAAGAAAAAAGGTCTCTAGAGTGAGAGGGGTCCTGATTGCGCTGCCCTTTTTTTTCCATAGGGTATTAACACCCAATTTTTTGAAGTGAAATCTTCAAGGGGATCATCTCCCCTTATGAGCTCTGAAGAAGGACTCCACCCCTTTTCCTCCGGA
Organism: Phoca vitulina; assembly: GCF_004348235.1. Classification (NCBI taxonomy): domain Eukaryota; kingdom Metazoa; phylum Chordata; class Mammalia; order Carnivora; family Phocidae; genus Phoca; species Phoca vitulina. The sequence continues at coordinate 4,782,148 of NW_022589733.1, read as the reverse complement.
AGGGTATCACCTTCAGCCTTCAAATACTAATTGGTTCCAATGAGGCTCAATTTATCTGTAAGACACAACATTGCTCAGTACTAGGTCACCCCGCTTGGACACAAACTAAAAAAGGAAAAAAAATTGAGCCTCTGGTTAGAGATTCTCAAATGGATAAAAGATTAAACTGTGTTCAATATATCGAACACATACCATTGAGAGTACACTGCCTCTAGCTTCCTTTTGGGTAACGGAACTATCCACCATTTTCCCCCTCTTACTGGGTTGACTTATAAGTAGTCATTAATGGGGCTCACTAAATATGTCTTGTTCTCCACCTCTCATGCACATCGTAAGACTGTGCTTCTTGGCCTCCTGGGGTTGAGTGAAGCCTCATGATTCATTCCCACCAGTAAGCTGTGAGGACAAATGATGTGTGTGTCTCTTCCAATCTAGAGAAATGAATTGTGAATAAAAGTTATCTTCAGAGATCTGTTTTCTCTGCTATGATGCCCGGCAATACTTGAGATATCGCCTACATCCCAGAGTATGAAGAAGGGGAACAAAGCCCCAGCTGACCCCAACTGGACAAGTGCAAGACATTAAATTTGATGTTCTAAGCTGCTGAAACTATAGAATTGTTTGTGACTGCTGTTTAACCTAGCCTGTCAAGATTAAGGCAGATTAGAAAGATAGAGAACATCTACATCAATTTACCTATTGCCTATTCCACTGAAACTTAGTGGCTTAAAACAACCATTTTTAAAAAGATTTATTTATTTATTTATTTATTTATTTATTTATTTATTTGAGAGAGACAGAAGGGAGGGGCAGAGGGAGAGAGTAGCCTCAAGCAGATGCCCTGCTTAGCGCAAAGCCCCGTGCTGGGCTCAATCTCATGACCTGAGCTGAAATCAAGAGCCAGCTGCCTAGGGCCAGCAACTTGGATTGGGTTCAGCTGAGTGGTTATTCTGCTATATTTTACCTGAGTCATTCCTCTCGTTGCACATCCATGGGTCAGTTGGGTGGGGGCTGATCTGTCTAGGGATCCTCAGCTGGGATGGCCCATCTCTGTTCCATTTATTCTCAGTCTTCAGTAGGTTGGCTGAGGTTCCTTCATCAAGCCTCAGCAAGAAAGCAAGAGCAGGAGCTGTGTTGCCTCCTGAGTCCAATAAGGAGACCTCCCCTACTCTACTAATCAGAGTGAGTCACTAATTCAGACTCAAGGGGGTAGAAAAATAGATTCCACCTCTTCACTGTGGGAGCAGCAAACTCACACTCAAGGGGGTGTGAATACAGGCAAAGGAGGAACTTGTGGTCTTTTTTTTTTTTTTTTTTTTTTTACAATCTAGCACATCATCTCATGATCAGGGTAGTGGCTCAGAAAGTGTAAGCATTGAAACGGTATACTATCAACTTTTTTTTAGTATCATCAAGATTTTACTGCAGAAACGTGAACTCAAAGAGCCCCTGATTTCACCACCTGCCCACAGAGAGCTGTCATCACCAAGTCTCCACGATGCTCCTGTATTTCATGCCTCCTCCTTCAACCAGTAGCCATTCCATATCCCCAGATACTTGGGTCATCTCCTCTGATATCATGTGTACATTGTTTGAGGAAACCACATCTCTCTCAGGAAGATGACCTGGAAAAATCAGATGAGCCAAAGAACCCCTAATTTTACTTCAGCAGATGGTAAAATCCTACAATGGGTCCCAACACAGGGTGACAACCAAGATCTAAAGACAATGAAGGCCAGAAGGGTCATTTGGATATGATGCTGGACCACCCGATGAAAGCACTGATGAATTATAATAGCATTACTTTCTGAGCACTTAATATTACTACTGCTCATAGCAGTACGTGCTAAATAAAGCAAGTGATTTCCTAAAAATGACATTAGATCTTGACCAAAATGTGAGGGGTTTGAATAAGTGGAGGAGGGATGTAAGAAGTCTATGTTGGTTCCTTGCTTGTACAATTTCAACAGATTTGAAATAAAATCTACCGTAAAAGGATAATTACCAGAAAGAAAAAATATGAAGCGTCAAGGAGTCAATGGGGGTCCCCATCCCCCATCTGAGATTCACCTACTCTTCTACCTTCACCATTCCTTCTTATCCTCCTTGGATCATTGGGCCTGCGGCATCTTCTTGTTCTGTTATCCAAGAAGGGGTGGGCGGATGGCTGCTGTGCAGGTTTCACAGGCCTGATGTCCCAGAGCCTGCCTTCTGCTGCTGCCATAGACAAGGCAATGGATGAGGGGGCACATGAGGACAGAAAATTCTCCCTCAGCCACATCACCCCTAAAGAGACTGAAAGGTTGCTGCTCTCAGATGGAATGTGAGTGAACTTCCCCAGGGCAATTGGATGGATCCAGCTCCGTGAGGTTCCAGAATTTGAAAGGGCAGCCAGCTTCTGGGCTTGTTGTGAAGGTGGTAGGAAAATTGAAGTATGGCCCTTAGACTCACTCTCTGCAGGTCTGCTCTCTGCTGCTTGCCAGTTCTTTTTGCTCGACACTGACATCCTGTTTTCTGGTAGCCATGGGGTGACTCTTGAGGGAAGGAAATGAGTCTGCCTCTACCAGGAAGCCATCCTGAGCTAGCCAAGGGGGCTGCAGGGTGTCACCCACCCAGAATTCATGCCCTAAAGCTGGTTTCACTCTTAGCCTGCCCTAGGTTTAGCCACTCCATTATCTTTTGTATACAGTTAGACCAGGGTGTTTGAGCGGAGACTGGATTCCTGAAATCTCGATAGCTGAGAACCAAGGATCTAATTCTATTTTAAAGCTGCTAGTAGATTTCTAGTTCAAAGTAGTAAGGGGTTGGGGGGTGCCTGGGTGGCTCAGTTGGTTAGGCTTCCGACTCTTGATTTTGGCTCAGGTCATGATCTCAGGGTCGTGAGATCAAACCCTGTTAGGCTCCATGCTCAGTGCAGAATCTGCTTAAGATTCTCTCTCTCTCCCTCTGCCCCTCTGCCCCCATCCCCCGTCCCCCCATACTCTTTCCCAAAAAAGAAAGAAAGAAAGAAAGAAAGAAAGAAAGAAAGAAAGAAAGAAAGAAAAAGCCAAAGTAGTAGAAGGATCACATACTTTTCTCCCTCTTTTCTCACTGAATACTAATAAAATAATGCTAATAAACTCAAAGAGTGCTGAGAACAGACAGGAATCCATCAGTAGAACAAAGGATCTGAGCAGTTTCTGGAGTATGAAAAATGAATGGGATCCTAACTGAGCATAAATCATGGAAGCGGAAGCCGCAGGCAGTCCAGAACACCCATGGAAGGCATCTGCAAAAATGGAGGGCATTTCTCTTGGCAGAGCCCTAGAGACACTGTACGTGACATGCCCGTGGATGGGTAGAGCAGAAATGCTACACAGGGGTGGAAATCAAGGTGATGATTTGAAGTTCTTTCAGGCGTCCCTCTCCCATTCTCTATTCTTCTCATGCTGAGTAAATAATGGTTTACACCCAAGGTCTAGCTTAGGGCTCCCGATATGGCTGTTAGTGCCTCTTTCAACATGGGGGAGGGGACAGCCTGCTAGCCCATCTGCCCCTCCTAATCTCCTATCCCATTTGTCAAAGGTCAAGTAGTCTTGCCATACCTCTCAAGGAAAGTTGTGTTGGGGAAGCACTATACAACTGAAATGGAAACCCATTGCCACTTGCTGTATAAATCAACCAAGTCCATGATTGACTACTCATATGAGTGGACAGCCAACGATCAGGAGAAGGTGGAGAATCCATTGAGGATTACTTGCAACCCGAAATAAATACATAAACAAAAAGTGATCCTGGAGAAAACAGAAACTTCAGAAGATAGGAAGATATCAAAATAAAATTCAGAGAGACTTAAGGTAATATGACATCTATAAGGAAGAACAGGCCACTCAGAAAATAAAGCCATCAGGGCATAAGAAAAAGTACTTTAAAAATAAACATTTGATAATCTTGTAGGTGTTTTTGCTTCCCTCCTCAGCACCCATCCCTCCCTTACTCCTTCCCAAAAGAACTCCCATTTCGTTGAGGTGTCCACTCATCCTAGGGAGCCCATGTGACTCATATTTTTGTTATTACAAGAAGATGTAGGGCAAAGAGTATGGAGGCGTAGGCTGAGGAATGGCTCCCCAAAGATGTCAGCTTCCTAATCCGTGGAGCCTGTGAATATGTTACCTTACATGGTAAAGGGACTTTGCAGATGGGATTCAGTTAAGGATCTTGAGATGGGAGATTGTCCTGAATCATCTGGGTGAGCCTAAAATAATCACAAGTCCTTACAGGAGGGAGGCGGGAGGAGCAGGGTAGCAGTAGGAGATGTAACAATGGAAGGGAGATGTTGGAGTTATAGGAAGAGGGGATCACAAGCCAAGGAATACAGGTGGCTTCTGGGAGCTGAGAAAGGGAAGGAAATGGAGTCTCCCCTCAAGCCTGAAAAAGAAATAGAGCCCTGCTGACATCTTGAGTTTAGAGTTCCAGCCTCCAGAAGTATAAGAAAATAAATGTGTGTTGTTTTAAGTCATTAAGTTTGTGGTTATTTGTTATAGCACCAATAGAAAACTAGCATGGGGGGTTTATTGACATTTAGTGGGCAGACACCATGGATGCTAAATGTTCCGAAATGCATGAACAGTTGCTTACAGTGAAGAACTATGTTGACCAAATGACAACTGCGCCTTAATTGAGAAACACTGGAAGCTACTCAGAACGATCTCTTCTCTGTTGTAGGTTGTTGGGTTGGAAATGGGCACGTGACAAAATTCAGTCCAGAGAGATGTAAAGAGAGTTTGTCTAGGTTTTTTAGAGGTCTTCAGAGGTCTCCTTCTCTGGAAAGACATTAACAAAGAAGCATACATAGCTGGTTCCTCCTGGAAGCCATGAAGTGAACCCACTTTAGGATAAAGTTAGCACTGGAGATAGCAGAACAAAGATGGATGGAACTTAGATCCTTCGTGGCATGTTGGAACAGGTACACCAACCAACCCTTCATTCTGTCCTACCTCTTACATTTCTACAAATAAAAATATTTGCTGATTGCTTCAGCTATTTGAATTTTACTTTCTGTTGCAGAAAATGTATTCTAAGTAGTACAATTACAAAAACATCAATGGCAGTATTGAAAATTGAGGTCAAAGACAACTCCCCAAAAGATACAAAATGAGTGAGAACTTTATACATTTAAGCTAGCAACATAGAAGTTGCAACCCGTGCAAAAACAAACATGAATGAATCTTGGAAGCATTATGCTAAGTGAAAGAGGCACAAAAGATCCATATTATTTGATTCTATTTCTATTAAATGTCCAGAGTAGGCAAATTTATAGAGACATAAATTAGACTAGTGGTTGCCCAGGGGTAGAGGTGGGGGTGGGGTAATAAGAAAGGATGAGGAGTGATAGCTAGTGGGTACCTGTTTTGTTTTGCTGAGATGATGACAATCTTCTAAAATTGATTGTGGTGATGCTTGCACAACTCTGTGAATATATATATATAAAAGACCCATTGAATTGTATAGTATTTGAATTATATCTCAATGGAGCTGTTAAAAATAATTTTTAAATTACAGAAGAAAATGTTTTACACATAAAAGTTCATTTTGAATAGAAATGCCAAATACTGAGCAGAGTTGAAAAACAAAATTCATATTTCTACTACATTTTTATAAAAATCTACAGAGCGCAAGAACAAGTCATCGATAAAGTATGAGACTCAGAACCACATCTAACTTGTGACAAACAATACTGGATCCTGGAAGAAAATAGACAAATAATCTAAACATAATAAAAAGAAATGACTTTGAGCCTAGAATTTTATATTCAACTAAACTATAAAAATTATGAGTGTGTGGGGGGAGGGTGGGGTTAAAGATATTTTCCAGACATCAAAGGTTTTCTCCCGCATATCTTTTCCCAAAATGTACTTGAATGTATAATACAGGAAACAGAAAGAGAAGAAAGAGAATACACAGATTCAATCACCAGAGGGTCTGACTTAACCCTGAAAGGAGGGGAAACTCCTGGATGGGTTTTGTGGAGCAGATTTAAGAAACGGTATATCCAAATTTGAATTAAAAGTCAAGGCTGTAAGCTTTCAAGACAAACGTAGGCTCATTCTTACAAATAGTGTGATGGAGTAGCTGGATGATCTTAATCAGGGCATAAATATATAATTTATAATTTTGGTCAATGAGAAAAAAACCCCAGAAACTTTAGAAAGAAAATATAAGAAAAAGCATTGGTGCAAATAAAAGCAAACGAAAAAATAGCCGAAAGCAAGAGTATCAGAGGGAGGTGTGTTATTTTCCTATACTGCTCTAACAAAGCTAACTAGATTTACTGGCTTAAGATAATAAAACTTACCCTCCTACAGTTCTGGAGATCAGAAGTCCAAATCACTCTTACTGAGCTAGTCAAAGTGTCATCAGGGTTGGTTTCTTCTAGAGGCTCTAGGGGAGACTCTCTTTCCTACAGAGGCCTTTCCAGTTCCTGGAGGTTCCTGCATTCCTTGGCTCATGGCCCCTTCCTGTATCTTCAAAGACAGCAATGTAGCATCTTCAAATCTCTGACTTTCTGCCCTCTGCTTCAGAAGAGGACCCAGATATGCCATCCCAAATATGCCATTTTGGCCTAAAAAATATTTCATGCTGAAGGCATTTGAATTCCTGAAATCCTTTATCTGCCTAAAAGAAGAGTCTCCCCAAAGAACTCAAAGGTCATAAATCCCCTCCCCGGGAGCAATTCTACTCTTCTCTTGGAGAGAAGTTGGTACCCACACCCAGATAGATATCTTCACCAACTCTCCTATCACCCATCTATTCTCCTAAAGGACTGTTTATCCTTCCAAAAGGTCTTCTGCTTTTCCTAAGTGCCCTTTCTCCCCTCCTTTCCCCCTGCTAAGTTAGGTATTTAGACCCCAAATTCTAACCACCCCTTCAAGTTACTTATTTCTGGGTGCTCTCAAGTGTGAGCACCATGCACATGAGAATAAACTTCTGTTTGTTTTTCTCCTGTTAATTTGTCTCTTGTTAGTTCAACATACAGATCCCCAGTTGGAGCATTGAGGAGGATAGAGGGAAACAGAATCTTTCCCTCCCCGGACTTCCATAATCACACTTCCTTCTCTGACGCTGACACTTCTCTCTCCATCTTAAAAGGACCCTTGTGATTACTTTGGGCCCACCCAGATAACTGATAACCCAGGATAATCTCCCTATCTCAAAATGGGCTCTTTGCCCCATAGATGGTGACATATTCACATATTAGGGCATTAAGATGTGGACACCATCAGGGGGTCTCTACCATATAGGGTGAGAAGCGGGGAAGCCACATGGCTGACAATAGGGACATTCTCCTAAGAGCTGCACCACTGCAGTTTATTAGGTTTCAACCTGTAGGGAAAAAAGCATTGATTATTGATTATAGTTATAGCACATGAGTGTTATAAACCTTGGTGATGTAACAATAACGATATGGTTGATAGAAAGGAAAGAAAGTGGAAGGGGTATGTAGAGTGTTCATTTCCTTCCAATTACAATGGGAAGAGATGAGATACAATGTGATGTTATCAGATTAAGAAAGCCAACTATGTTATGTGGCAATTATAAAACACCCCAGCAGAAAAATTTTCAATAATTTAACCAACAACACCGAGGAGGACCTGGGAAGAATGAGTCCAGACCCTCATCTTTCTTATCAGGAAGTTGATAGACATTGATTAGACTGAGGAGTAAAATTGTGAGTATCTTGTGTGGACATTTAAAATCAACTCAGGAAACTAAAAACAAACAAGTTATGTTTATCTCTGTGGGGTGGGGATGGAAATTGGGAGAGCAGGGAAGAGGGAGGCTTTGCTTTCCATCTCAGACCGAGGTGTATGAGAAATGCACTGGAAATGAAGGAGATGGCTTCCACGACTGCTGGGAGTACTGGCTGCAGAGGGTCCCCAGCTATCAGCCCTCTTCAGGACATGCCTCCGCCTCGCCTGAGTTCCCACCCCCTACAGAAGCAGCCTACATAAAATGGTTGGTTAGGGGCAGCGAGAAAATGTCTTGGCTTCTTCAGTCCCACGCAGGACAATTCTTAAGGACCAACCCAGTTTCAGGGCTTCCTACGGAGCCATCAGACCATTGACACAACACGGCAGCAACCATCCCCCTGCCCCAATCCCTGTCCTTCAAAGGCATTAATCCCAAGAGTCTTCCATCATGAACTTCCTACCTGAAGATTTCCGTCTCTGAGTCTGCTTCCTGAGGGGCCCAACACAGGATATAACACTTTCTACTAACTTTTTTGGACTATGCCTAAACTATTTTTATAAATGTCAGCACAGAGTTCTGAGCATACTCTTGTTTCTTTTCGCTTAGAAATGAAGGTCCATTTAACATTGGAGGGAAGATGGAATTTTTATTATGAGAAAAATGCTTTGAGATCGTTTGCCCATGCAGAATTACACCAAATCCCCACATCTGTAATGGAGACATTTAAAACAATGGAGAGCTAAGCTGTTTTGCTTTGTAATAAAAAAGATGATCCTTTTGGAGTGTAGGTGGCCTTGCATCTTCTCAGCGTACTTGGGTGCAGTGTCTTTCAACCGTAGGGCTGGTAAATGATCTGGGAACTCAACTTGGAAAATCAAAGTCAACACTTTTTCTTAAAGAAACAATAGTGTGTTGCTATTCTCTCGCCAAATACATGAACATACAGAAATTATTATCAGAAGCACCTAATGCTGTGGGAAACTATGTGGTCTTGGGAATCACTTCCAATGGTTTCTCCTAACACTAAAGTCAAATCCAAAATCCAAATCAAGTTTTATCAGGCTCTACGAGATGTCACCCTCCACCTCCACCTTGATTCATGCCTTATCACTCTCACTCTACTCATTCCTCTGGAGCCACACTGCCTCTTCTTTGCCAACCTTGAAATTTATTAACACGATATCTGCCTCAGGACCTTTGCACTAGCAGTTTCCTCTGCTTGAAATGTCTGAGTCACTCTTTCCTTGGATCTTTGCTCTATCTTGTCATTCAGATTGGTGCAAATACCACCTGAGCATAGAGCCTTGCCCTGTCCATCCAATATAAAGCAATGCCTTCTTTCTTCTCTATTATCTCAGCCTTATTTTCTCCAGAGCACTCACCAACAACTGGAGTTGTCTTGTATATTTGTTTATTTGCTTATTATCTACTCTCCTTGTCCCCCTAGAAGGTAACCTTCTCAGAACAGGACCTTTCTTCATCTCAGCCCTGATGTCTTGGCTATTTGTAGGATAGTTCTTGACCCTAGTAGGGTCAGGCTTAATAGATAATTATTGAATAAATAAACAGTATAATACTACCTGAATTTGGTATGTTAGAAATGTCACCCCAAATTAGTGGGGAAGTGCTTTATTTTTAAAGAAATTAGGAGAGATTCACAATTCCCAAACAGCTCTAAGTGTTGACAGTTTAACTCGGTGGTCCTTAACTTATGTTGAGACACGGAATGCACTGGCAACCCTGAGCATTGAGAACTATGGTTCTTCTCCCCAGGGAAACCAAAACCAACCAACCAAACAAACAAAACGCTGTGCTTGTATATACACAAAGTACGGTGCACACAATTTTAAGATTTATTCCCCCCTAAGGTTAAGAAGACTTATTTTAAAGATTATGTGGAAAAAACATTTGTAAATGCACATAGTTAGCAAGTAAGTGAGTGTTGCTGGTGTAACTGAATGCCATTTTCCCCCCTTGGTGGTCTACGCCATTGAAACAGGTCTGGCTAGATGGATGCCCACTCATGGAACAGGGAGAGCAGGGCTGGGCTGGCAGTGGATCTCAGGGGTCAAGCCCTCTAACCCTTGCCGGGCCTGACTGCTCTTCTCAACAACCTCAGCAGGTCAACGATCTTATCAACTGGCCCCACAGCTTCAGTTAATCTCTCCGAAGAGATATTAGCTCCTTCTCAAGTAATTTGTCTTCAAGCTCATTAGTCTCTTGTATTTAACTATAAATTCATTAAGACAGGTTAACCTAAGAATCTAGAGGACAGAGTTAGTGTGACACTATAGTGTTTATGAAGCAGATACCAAGGAGCAGGCGCTGGGCTCAAAACTTTACATTCATAAACTATTGTAATTTTCTAATGTTTAGTACTTACCACAATCCTGAGAGAGGGGTCCTACCATTAATTTGCTCTTTTACCTTCTTCACTAGAAAGTAGATTGCATGGGACCATCAGTTACAGGTGAATGCAGTAAAGATAGTTGAGTAAGTGAATGAATGAATGAATGAATGCCTATGAAGATAACAAGATAAGAAAGGCCTTGCTCTCTTAAGATAGACAAATGGGGAACAAAGAAAGACCATAAATAAGTAGATAATTATTTTATTTCAGATTGTGATAAGTGCTCTAAAGAAAGAAAAACAGTAAGGCTGATTAATGAACTTGAGAGTGACTTGTGGCAGAAGGATGCTACATTAAAATGAGTAGTCAGAAAAAAGTAAATAAATAAAATAGGTAGGTGGGGGAGCCCTCTCTGAGGAGGTGACATTTAAGCAGCATTGAATGGTGACACAAATGTAGAAATGGTAAGATTCTGGGCAAGAGGACTCCAGATGGAGAGAACAGCAAGTGCAAAGGCCCTGAGGTTGGAGTTTGGTTTGGTCAAGGAGAGAAAGAAGGCCATTGTCTCTGGGCTAATGGGTACCAGCAAGAGTTCAGATGAGAAGTTTGGGGACACTGGCAGGGGCCAGGTCATATGGTGTCTGGGTGTTACTCCAGTTGCTTTTGGAAGTCACAGAATGGCTTTCGATAGGGGACTGGACTTATGTCTTTAAAAGATTACCCCTGGCTTTGGTCTGGAGAATAGACTCTAGGGAATAGAGAAGCACCAGGGAATAGACAAACGGCTGAAGGACTGGATGTATAGCTAGCAGAGAAGAATCCTGCCTGTGAGAGCCAGGAGACCTAAGGTCTAATCCCAGCCTCACTCCGAGCACTTGGCAGGATGGGTGAGTCTCCCTCCACCCGGGTCTCTGTTTCCTCATTCATAAAACAAAGAAGACCCATGGGGTCCTCCTTCCGGAGCCCTTCAACTTTGACGTTCTATCAACATCTGCATCTTAGCCTTGTTCTTGTCAGTTGGGCTCAGGGACTGATCTAAAGAGGGCAGGTGGCTCCCTGCGATTCTGAGCAGCCCCGAGATAACCCACCTCACATGCAGGTGACAGAGCTCAGGTGACGACACCCACAGCGAGGGCTGGCTGAAGGAACCCACTCTTGCCTATCCCACTTGACGCTGCTTCTTAGTCAAAAGCCAGACGCACACAGCTCTTAAAACAGCAATGCATCAGGGAGCCTTTGATCAGGTTCAATGTCTTCTTTTGCTCTTTGCTCCCCTCAGAGGACCCCACGGTCGTCCCTCAGGGTTCAAGCCAGTGTTTCCTCTGGGAGGGGAGCCCTGCTCCTTCGAGACCAGCATTCCAAATGCTGTCACTCAGTGGTCTCACCAAAGGGAAGAGGGGTTTGACCTGGTTGGATATTGAATCTGGCCTCCTCCCTCCCTCCTTCCCTTTCATCTCCCAAAGTGGTCCTCCCCTGGCTGATGGGAGAGGGCCTGCTCTGTGCCGGGGGTCACACCTCCTCCCCCTCCCCACTTCCTCAGCTCCCCGATCCTGGGCCACTTGCTTGTGCAGCTGCTTGATATAAATTCCTCACATACATCTCCGGCCAGCCGGTTTATTTTTATAAACAATAAATAGGACGACATTCCTATGGTGTCCCTCTCGGGCCAGCCTCATTTACAGAGCCAGGGGACAGTGATGGAAGATCGGTGGGGTTGATCCAGATGGTGGCCCTCGTGTCATAAATCTCATACACACGGAGCGAGGGGCATTTTTTTTTTTTCTTTTTAAGAAACACCACCAACAACCACGCACCCCTCCCCACCCCGTTTTCTCTCTCTCCCCAAGATCACAAGGCATTATCTAGGCCTACAAATCACGACCAGATGATATTAAGTTGCTTTGCTAACACTCGGGATCCCTTCCGGTGTGTTATTTTTCTTCATTAGAAACGATGGCCCAAGTGCACCAAATCCTCTTTCCCTCTCCTCAAAATTTATAGATCACAGCCTCTAAACTAATTGTTAGTTGCACACTAGGCCGCGAGCTGTTTGTCCACAGAGCAATTACCTTCGAGGCCTTGATTAAAGGCACGGGGAAAGCAGGAGGGAAAATGAAAGCCCGGCGGGGTGGGCACGCGGTCCTGACATCCGTCTGCAGAGAAAAGCGAGTGAGGGGCCCCCTTATCCATCACAGCCCCTCGTTCAAAGCCCAGCCTGTGACAGGCAGCGAGGCGCGGGCTGCCCGCGTCTTTTATGACATCACAAACCAAAGCAGCTTCCGGGCCACCCTGAGCAGCGTCCTGGGAAAGGGGAGCATTTCTTCCCATTCTGTGTCCCACCCACCCGGGGTATGGTACTTCCCGCTGCCCACGAATTCATTTCCTTCCCGGCCCGATAAGCAAAGCCGGAGGTGGCTTTGCTCTGGAATCACTTGGATTCCACGTTCCTGCCACCTCCAGCAGGTTCTCAGGATCTGGGGGTGAAGCTGGGTGTGAACTCACTGACCAGCCTCTAGGTGCTGTCCTTGGAATGGCATCGTCCCACTCCATACTCCTTTCCCCTCCCCTCCTTGGAGCAAAATCTGCCTCCCAGGAGGCCAAATTAAAGATGTTGCCTTCCTGCTGCTATTTATAGGCAGAGAAAATGAGGCTCAGAGACAGATAGCAACTCGGCAGACATCACGCAGCAAACTGGTACCGTCGTGAAGTCTCCAACTCCGTGCTCGGATCTGCAGCTCTCTAGACACATGGATGCCCTGGAAAATCTTGCCATTTGGAGAAGGAATTTCAATACAAATGTCAGAGGAGGAATGGTTCCAGTCGATGTCCCCAACAATGACCACTGCTCATCGCCAGCTAGAAACACTAGGAAAGAGAGTGGTTTTTTAAAGGGATTCTTGGGGAGCCTGGATGGCTCAGTCAGGTAAGCCCCCCGACTCTTGGTTTGAGCTCAGGTCATGATCTTGTGGGTCGTGGGATGGAGCTCCACATGGGCTCCGCACTCAGTGGTGAGTCTGCCTGAAGATTCTCTCCCTCTGCCCTTCCCCCTCTTCTCTCTCTCTAAAATAAATAAATAAATCTTAAAAAAAAGAAATAGATAAAGGGATTCTCAAGGCGATAGTCCTTCTCCAAGTGCCTCAGGAGGAGAAATTTTATTATTTTGGCATACAAACAGTCTTGGTCAATCAGGCTTCTGATGTAAGTCCCTGATGTGAGGACGCTGGTGCTGCCCCAACCAGAGCCCCTTGGCACCCACTGTTCCTGCCCATACAGAGGGCTCTCCCCTACCAGCACCTGGGGCTGTGCCCAGGGCATTTTCAGACAGGAGGAGGATGTTCGACCCTTGTGTGAGGCCAAACAGAAATGCCAGCCCATGAATTCACGGGGTGCAGCTCTTGGGCAAGCAAGGAGGGGGGCAGGAGGATAAATGCCCCAGCTTCCTCTCCCCTCAAATGCGAGGACTCAGAGACCTGGTCTCTGGGTGTCCCAGAGGTCCCCAACAGGATTGAGCCCTGGTATGCACAGGGCTACCTTTCTTCTTGGCAGGTGCTTTAGTGGCTGCCTTCCCCACCCCCACATCACTCCCCAAGGCCCTGCCCATAACTCATGAGATCACCCACTGAACAAATTCCCCGCATTCAAGTCCTTGTCTGGGCCTCTGCTCATGAGGAGAACCAAACCTAAGATACTTCCCCACCCTCTCCCCCCTTGTAAATGGCATTGATGCCAGTTTGGTGGCCTGCCGTTTGGCTTATTACATTTTTTTTTTTTTTTTCAAAACCAGAATATTAAATTCAGGATATTTTAAATAAAGACAATTCCTGTTTCTTTTAAAAATCAGAAATGCTGGCATCCATCCATGGCAGCCTTGAGCAGGGGCTGGGAGCAGCTGTCCCTTTTAGATGGACCTGTTGTCCCTGGTTCCTTCCGGTCCCCACGAGACCCTCCTTGTTCTTTTGTGTCAGCTTCCTGGTCCTTGTAGGCAGGTGAGCATTTGAGTCTTAGACTTTGATATTATCCCAGGCCAACAACCAAGCGAGCATTATCCTTGTATTCTCTTTCCTTTCTTCCTGGAATCTAAAAAAAGAGACTCTCCAAGATTGGGAAAGTCTGTCTCTTTATGCCCTTTTTAATTTCAGGTTTTTATAATGAGGGTTCTCAGTTTTTGCAGCACAAGAGACCCTCCCCCATCTCGGGTCAGACTTTCTGCCCAATAATATCAGCTGCATGCTCTTGACTCAGGTTCAAGAGAAACCCAATCTAGTGAATTTCCTTTTGACTTCAGTTCATGGTGGGTTCCAGATAGCCGACTTGAGCAGTTTTGACTTTGCCTTTGAGTAGATGAACTTCCAAGAGTAATTCCTATCCTCCCCTACATCATGCCCCACCACTATTAACACTCATGGATTGTTTTCTCTTTGTGTGGCTTCCCAATTTTCAATAATTCCTTTGCCCTCATATCAAAGTACTGTGGGGTACCATTGTTAGCCTAATAATATAACCAAGTATGATAAGAAAACACGTTCAAATATGTATTTAAAAAATTGTGTGCGGCCTAATCTAATAGGTATGATATCCAAATTCTGTCAACTTGAAAATTAGATGTTTCCCTGAAAAATGGACTCACTTCTCATCCGGGGAACTGGAACCTTTGCCAACATCCTTTTGTGATAGCTGTGAAAGAGCCAATATCTGGAATGAGAAGGGAGAATCCGTTCCTTTGTCCAGGTAATGTGTCTACATATCTCTAAATGTCCACACACTGGGAAATCGTGCTTTCCACTTCTGCTGATTTTCCCCTGCTGACGAAGGACAGACCGTTGGATGTGCATGGATCTGAGAAGTTCAAGTTGAGATGAATTCTTGAGTCACAGTTGCTCCCCTCCTTTCCCTCTACCTCCCCCAGAGCATCCTTGTTCCTCCTCTGGGTTTGGCCTCATGAGCTAACACGATGACAGGGTACAGCAAACATAAATGAACACGCCTTTCAAAATCACACCTTTCCCAAATTAGTTTTGCAGCAGGTGCTTTGAGTTGAGAATGGTGCCCCACAGAATCACAAAGAAGTCAATGGCATCCTAGCATGGGATCAAGAGCATCCTGGCTACCTCCAGCCAGCAAGAAGTGATCCAGTAAAAGACAGGGTCAGAGGGTGGAGGCAGTCCCTGGATATTTTCCACTCAACGAGTCTATAAATAGAAGGAGTCAAAATGCCACAGCAGAGGGTCCCAGCCTGGGGTATAAACCATAGGTGTGACCCAGAGATCCAAGAGGCTGCGAGCACTGTGTAATCATAATCTGAGCTTGGGTAAGAAGATGCACACTCCGTAGCCCCATGGGGGTGGAGTCGAGGGATCAGCAGGTCCTAAGGAGAAAACTCAGAACGTCAGAAACAGAGCAAAGAGTAGGGCTCAGGGATGGGTCTTCTTCTCGGGAGCAAAGCAGAAGCTCATGTCAGCATGCCAGAAAGTTCACCAGGAGCAAGATCCTGCCTCCCTGCTGCTTTAACCCCTCAATGACTCTCCCTATTGCTCTCATGAGAGATTTCAAACCTCTAAATAGAGTTTTGCAAGGCCTCACGGAACTTTGCTCCTCATACCGTCTACTCTCTGACCAATGGACCAGGCCGTGTACAAACTGCAGGATCAGAGATGAACCATTCATGGTGCCTGTCCTCAAGGAGCTCACAGTACAGAGAGGGAGACAGGCAGGCATCAAATAATTTGCAGGGCCACCTCGTGAGGGTTGTGAGAGCTGTCAGGTGACAAGTCAAGGGGGTGATCAGTTACTGGGCAGGGAGAAGAGAAGACTTCACGCCGAAGTCTCCCCATTGGACCTGAAAGACTGAGAAGCAATTTACTAAGCAGAGGAGGTGGGGAAGGAAGACCATCCCAGCAGAGGCCCAAGCTTGAACAGAGACACGGCGGTTCAAAACCGCCTGGGACATGAGTTCCCTAAGGCGGGTGGTCAAGGAACTTCCTGGGCAAAAACTCAGTTTTCCAATCTGAGGTACGGGAGAGTATCTGGGCTCAGAGCCCCGTGACGTGACCTGTACTTAGGGACTTCCTGTACCAGTCAGGACTATGTAGGTTGCACCCCCAAGAGCAGTTGACTGGCTCATGTTCCAATGGAATCCAGAGAGCACCGTGGTTCAACTCTTCCATCAGGACCCTTCCTCTGCCTCTTGGCTCTTCTTTGTTCCTTGTTGGCTTTGGTTTTCAGTCAGATTTTCCCCACATGATAACAAAGATGCCATCGATATTTTCATGTCAGACTTCTGAGTCCAGAATGGTTAAATAATGAATTTGTGTGGTTTAACTTTAGTTTGTGGTAATTTGTTATAGCAGCAATAGGAAACCAATGGATACTTAAGAAAAGCCCTTGAAGGCATTGAGCAGAGGAATGGTACTATCAGATTTTTTTTATTATTTTTTTTTTCTGGGTCACACTCTATTTCACCATGATTGGGGGTCAAACATCAGCCATATTTTTGTGAGCCGATAATGAAGTCCTCAAGCAGGGTTGGTGAAAGCTATTTCCCTATGACATAGAACAAAGTGTCCCCATCTCTGTCACATACCTCTGTGACTTAAGCAACTTTCTGGAAAGACAGTGTCTCTTTCCCATTAGTTTCCATGAAATTCCAAGGGAAGGAGCCTCATTGGTCCCAACTATGCCACATGTCCACTGCTGGACCAAATATTGGTGGTCAGGAAGATGCAGAATTTTCATTGACCAGTCTTGGGTCATGGGCTAATTCCTGTAGCCAGGAGTGGAGTCAGTTCTCCCCAGCAATGACTGTGAGTAGTAGAGAGTTGGCACTCCGTGAAAAATTGGGGTGCTATTTCCAAAATGAGCAATGGATGCAGGATAAGCAAAAGCAAGCCCTATTTCCTATACAAGTCCAAACTGAGCCCTGGACCCCACCCCCCCAGATGTGTGGTTTGTGCAGAGAACAACACTCCTATTGCCAAGATGATGACTGCCTTGACTTTGATGTTCCTCAGTTTCCACACGGACGTTAGCTCTTCTGCCAGAGCGGCATACTTGTTTGTTTTGTCTGGACAGATTTTTGTAATGCTTCTGCCGAGGGCAACAGCTACATCAATAAGGTCCACTGTTGTGTTAGCTTTATCAAGTAGCATAACTTCTGCTCTGGTGAGCTGTTTTCGTGACTCTAGCTATCCCAGAGTAGCTATGTTTCAACATATTCTTTTTTCTGTGCTAATTTTTTTTTTTTATCCAAGCCCACTTGCAAACAAAAATTGGTGGGCTTTGTGGCAACATTCTTATGCCTGTTAGAATTTGCTCATGCCAGCCAAGGTGGCTTACATCTTCTACTTTTCTCGGCAATAAGGATTTTCTTACCAGGTAAATGGGTTCAACAGCAATGCCACTGGCCCAAGTTTATTAAGATAGATCATCAAAGCTGAGAAAATAACCTGTGTTATGTTACTTCTGCCATTGCTCTGGCTACTTTGCCATTATATTGACTAAGGAAATGTCAGAAAATCTACCATAGAGAGCAGAGATCTCTATATCATCCCTTCCTTCCTTCCTCCCTTCCTTCCTTCCTTCTTTCCCTTCCCTTCCCTTTCCTTCCCTCCTTCCCTCTCTCCTTTCCTTTCCTTTCCTTTCCTTTTCCTTCCTTCCTTCCACAAAAGCTTGTTGAGCAACTACCAATCCCAGGTACTGGATATAGAATAATATTTAAAATTTTTCTTTACTAATAAATAAATAAAATATGTAAGTATTTATATAAATAAATTATATATGTTATATTTACATGTGTGTATCAAAGCTTATTATTTGACAGGCACTACTCTATGAAGATCTAGTGGTAAGAAGGTACACATAGAAACTCTTTTAATCTTATAATAATATAATATGATCAATACACTGTACAGATCAGGAAATTGAGGCAGGGAGCCACCTAAGTGACTCTTCTAATATCAAACAACCAGTTAGCGGAGGAGACAGGACATTTACCCAGGAGCCTGGGTAAATACTTAACTATTACACCATCCATTCAATGAATAATCTCATGAAAAACTATTACAAAGTGCAGCTAACACTATGATGGATAAGTTTAAGGATCTCACAAGGGGCCTAAGTTTTTCTGATGGGTGTAATAAGATGAGGGAAGGCATCTCTGAGGAAGGGGATGAGTCAGAATTATGTTGGTGGTGGGAGGTGAATGGGGAGAGGAAAGGCAGGTGGCAGGGGGAGGGGCCAGTGAGTGTCAACTTGCCCCAAGGACCTGAGTGAAGCCTGGGGGCTCTGTTTCTGGGAGCAAGTGCTATAGAGATAGTGCAACTAAATTAGGGACAGGTAAGGTCACACTTTTGAGAGTTTTACTTGTGGTAAACAAAAAATGGCCCCCAACGGCCCATGCCCTAATCTCCAGAACCTGTAAATGTTACCTTATCAGGCAAAAGGAACTTTGCATATGGGATTAATGGCATAGAACTTGATATGGGGAGATTATCCTAGATCATTCAGGTGAGCCCAATCCAATCATTCCAGTCCTTAAAAGAAGACTTCCCAGCTATGGGCACAGAGAAACATGACAAAGGAAGAAGGGTCAGGGAGATGTGACATTGCTGGCTTGGATGATAAAGATAGGGACCATGAGCCAAGGGATGTGAGTGGTCTCTAGAAGCCGGAAAAGGCAAGGAAGAAGGGTTCTCCTCCAGAGCCTCCAGAAGGAAAAACAGCCCTGCCAACACCTTGATGTTAGCCCAGTGACGCCATGTTGGACTTCTGACTCTAGAACTATAAAATCATCAATTTGTATGGTTTAAACTTACTTGGTGGTAATTTGTTACAGCAGCAATAGGAAACTGATACATACTTAAGAAAAGCCACAGAAAACTTTGAGCAGGGGAATGGTACTATCAGAATTTTTTTAAATAGCTTCATATTTTTATCTGGGTCTCATACTATTTCACCATGATTGGGGGTCAAACACCAGCCACATTTTACTGAGCTGTTAATAAAGTTCTCAATCAGGATTAGAGGACACTAACTAGTTCTCCACGTCATAGGACACAGCGTCCCTATTTCTGTCACAAAGCATTTGTAGCAATTCCACATGTCGTCACCAACCACTAGCACCAAAGTCCTGCAAGAGCAGCAGAGATTTCCAATGGCGTTGATGCTAGTTGGATCTGTGTTCAGATCCTGGTCTAATGTGGGTGACCTTAGGCAAGTTACAAACCTCTCTGAACCTCAGCTTCTTGTCTGTAGAGCAGGGATTCTGCCAATGCCCAACCCATTGGGTCATTATGAGGATTAAAGAAAACCTTCACCCAGGCTCTGACATAGAGTAGGGCTCCAAAAATGTGAACTTCTTCTCCTTCTGGGTAGCTGCCTCCTTGATCCAGTTTCTTCCAGGTCAGACAATGCAGTAAATGCACAAATATGGCTGTGGACATGGAGAGACTTCAAAACCGTAAGTGCCGGGTGAGAGTCAATTATCGATACTGTAATGACTAAGACGCTCTCCATAAAAATTTCCCCTTAGTGATAGTCCTAAAGTATAATGATGCTTGGGGTCCCCCATAGTTATGAGGGGGAGCAACATGCACGAGATACTGCTGGCAATGGGGTTGTTCATAAGCACAGGACTGTTGGCCACACAGTTCTGTGGAAAGGGAGACAGTGGCCCAGTTTCAGCCCAAAGACACCCATAGTCTAGTTGCTCAGGGAGGCAGTGGAAGGAGGTAACCAGGTCATTACCACCCAGACACACACACACACACACACACACACACACACACAGCCTTCCCATAAATAATGTAGCCATTCCCTGTCTATCAATCTTTTATCATTTAAAAAAATTGTTTCTGAGAAAAACACAGAAACTTAAAGAACATGCATCCAGCATGGGCCTTAGCCATTTTCACTATATAGATAGATTGATTGTCATTTGAAACTGCAACACAGATATCATTAAGGTCCCTCTGCTTCTTACAATCTAGGTAAGACTGAGTCAGGCTATGGATGGTCTAGGTCCTTCTTCAAGAGTCCTCTGATTTTCAGGGTCACTTCTGGCCCCAGGCCCCTACTTCTGCAGATTTGGAAACTTTTAGAAATTATCTGATGTCCTGTCAGTTTCTATTTGGCCAAACCAATCAGGAAGCCTGAAGGCAAGGGTGCCCGTGGATATAGTTCACACAGCTCAGCCGCCAAGCACGGATAGCAGAGTGGCTCAACATGGAAGTGTGTGTGTGTATGCAAGATGCCATGTGGGCTTGGGAGGTGGGGTCCTGTGTGTGTGTAAGGGTGTGGGTGCAGAGGGCACTAGTGCATCTATGGTTTTTAAAGAGAGAGGAGAGAGTAGAAGCATGGGTTCTCTTTCCCATATCTCTAATTCCTTTCCTCAAATGGGATCTTGGACTGGGCTAAACCAGGCGGTGGAGGAAAGCAGCCAGCTGATTGATGTTTTTCTGGCTTCTCTACTGATTTTGAGTTCTCTGGGCTTCATTCAGGTGTAAATGTCACCTCCATGGAGCAGCAAGCAAAACCCAGAGGGATTGGTGAGTTTTGATGGGGATGGGGACGTGAAGAGAGCCAACCTCAGGGTCTTCCCGGAAAGCCAGACCAGAGGGGACCCTCTGGTACCCAGGATTCACCTGAGAGGTGGGGACATCCCCTGGGGTACAATGAGTGAGGATATGGAATATTATCACTTCCTTCATCTACTTCCGAATGAGTCCTAGGCCACCTCTACACCAGCTCCAAGGGCTATCTCGGGTTGGTCTTCTTTTTTTTTTTTTTAAGATTTTATTTATTTATTTGACAGAGAGAGACCCAGCCAGAGAGGGAACACAAGCAGGGGGAGTGAGAGAGGAAGAAGCAGGCTCCCCGCGGAGCAGGGAGCCCGATGCGGCGCTCGATCCCAGGACCCTGGGATCATGACCTGAGCCGAAGGCAGACGCTTAACGACTGAGCCACCCAGGGGCCCCTCAGGTTGGTCTTCTTCCTCTTCCATAGTCCTTTGGCTTCTCATCACGTTCTTTTTTTTTTTTTTTAAGATTTTATTTATTCATTTGACAGAGAGAGAGACACAGCGAGAGAGGGAACACAAGCAGGGGGAGTGGGAGAGGGAGAAGCAGGCTTCCCGCGGAGCAGGGAGCCCGATGCGGGGCTCGATCCCAGGACCTGGAATCATGACCTGAGCCAAAGGCAGACACTTAACAACTGAGGCACCCAGGCGCCCCTCTCATCACATTCTTAAGCCCTTTTGGTTAATGACCTTTAACTATTTACCCCAATTCCAATTTCACATTCCCTCAAAACATTTCTTCTCATTGCCTCCATGAAGTGTCTCACCTTACTAGGCTGAGACATCACTCTGGCCACATTAGTCCCTGAGAACCAAATCAAGAACGGGTACCATATTTTGGAGAAGATGGTGTTTACATGTCAACATGGCATCAGTACACACCTATGTATATAACTTTAAAAAATATTTTAGCTCATATGTGGAATTTAAGAAACAAAAGAAATGAACAAGGAAAAAAGAGACAAACAAAAAAACAGACTTTTTTTGAGATTTTATTTATTTATTTGACAGAGAGAGAGTACAAGTGTGGGGGGGAATGGAAGGCAGGGGGAGAGGGAGAAGCAGGCTCCCCGCTAAGCAGGGAGCCCGATGCGGGCCTCGATCCCAGGACCCTGGGATCATGACCTGAGCTAAAGGCAGATGCTTAATGGACTGAGCCACGCAGGCACCCCCAAAAAACAGACTCTTAACTCTAGAGAACAAACTGATGTTTATCAGAGGGTAGATGGGGAGGAAGGAGGGCACTTGTCATCATGAGCACTGGGTGTCGTATGGAAGTGATCAATCACTATGTTGTACACCTGAAACTAATATTACATGTATGTTAACCCTACTGGAATTAAAAAAAAAAAAAATTTCATGTCACCACATTATCCTTACCCTTACTACCTGTTTTACAGTCTGATATTGCTGTTATTTTATGTCATATGATAGTACATTTTGTCTTTTAAAATGCTGGTCAAGACTCCCTAATTATTTTTACAACCCACTTTCTACTTACAAATTGGTGGCACCCCTCCATTTAATGCTGAGCTAGCAGATAAGGGATTCGCTACTGAAATAGGAGCTCTGGAGGAAAATAACAAAGCCCGGCCCAGTCCCACTGCACTGCATCCCTGGTGAGCTGGGCAGGAATATCAGGTTCAAGGACACCTGAAGGTCACAGCCTTTTTTTTTTTCAGGTAAGGTTTTTATTTAAGTATAACATAGACAGAAAGGGTGCAGAGCACATGGTGAATGCCCCAGTTAAGCCAGTACCCAGAAGCCCCCTTGCACCCCCTCCCACCAGCCCAGGGCAAAATGATCTTGACTTCTAACTCCGGATGTTAGTGTTTGCTTGTTTTGAACTTTGTTAAGCCTCAAATCATGCAGGATGCACTTTTCTCTATCTGACTTCTGCTCTGTGAACCTAGTGGGTGTGAGACACTTCCATGCCCCCGGGTGCAGCTGGATCTGTCCCTTCCCACTGCTGTGTCCCAGTACAATTGTGTGACCAGACCATCATTTCCCTTGTAAACCCCCGGGCCTTTGCATTGCCTCCAGTTTGGGGCTGCAAGTACCGCTCTGAACGTTCATCTGGGATGAACGTGTGTGCTCATTTCTATTCGGTGTTTACCCAGGAGTGGAATTGTCAGGTCATAGAATATGCATACGCTCAGCTTTCAAAAATATTAACCAGATGTTTTGCAGACCACTCCTGAAAAAAAGTTGAAAATGGTTAGAGGTTCCACTTTTTTCATCCTCACCATGAAAATTGTTTGTAAAGAGTCCCATGGGGGGGGGGGTTAGAAATAAATATTCTTACAGCTGAAATTACTTACTCTATTGAGGAGAAGAATGTCAAGGAGAAAACTGGCCCTCTTATCAGCCAATGTGCACGCATTTGGGGAAGCCTGAGGAAGTGTCTTCCTAGTTTGTCACTTTAAAATTAAAACATGCCATGTGGGTCCATCCAGAGGACTGTAAGTGTCTCAAAAGCCGTCTCCAATCTCCCCCACCCCACAAAGGCATCTCTCAGCTCAGGTTTCCAGAAAACCACACTTCATCCCCACCATTTTCAGGTTATGGTGCTCAGTATACTTTGGAAGTAGCCGCCTAGAAGCCTCAGAATCTGGGGAGGCCGTTGTTAAAGACATAAATCCTCAAGTTGGACACAGATTTGGAAGCTGGAGTCCTAATGGGTGGTGTTATTTCCCCCCTTGGGTCCTGGTTCCTCCATCCGCAAGATGGGTATAAAAACGATACCTCACAGGGTGCTGCGGTGGTGAAGAGGGGAGTCTGGAATGCATGAACACCAGTGAGCACTCTGCTCCGTGCTTGATCCTCAGTAAAGTTTTAACTGCAGTCAGCAGCATCGCCATGATTCTTCTCGCTTGCTGTCAGAGTGGGGGTGTTCTGAGCCGGGTGGTACGCAAGCTGCGCATTGAAGGTGCGCTCCCCCTTCTCTAAACCGCCTGCCTCCTTTCAGACGCCATCAGAGTGTTTGTTCTCCCACCCCCAGCTCTCAACAGTAGCAGGACTGTCCGGGCTACAACTGCCGGCGTCCCATCACACTGAGCCTGCTAATCCTCCTTGCTCTCAGATGTGGTTAGCTGGGGATGGGGACAGCAAGGGGCGGGGGGGCGGTGACCAGGTTGCAAACACAGGACAGCAAAGCTGAGCTGCCTGAAGTTTGCAGCCAGGAGCAAACGGGAAACAAATTAGTTCAATCCCAGAATGTAAACCAGCATTGACAGAGATGCATGGAAGAGCCATGCAAGGAAAACGCGCTGCGATTTCTCATCCAGTTAACGGGAGAATCAATACCACGGGACGTAGGCCACATAGAAGAAGCTGCACAGCCGTGTCTGCAGAACCGGGGAGCTGGGGCTGCCTTTGAGACTCCCAGACGCAGCAGGTGCGTCACATGGATCTGGTCCGTGTGTTTTGGTGCCAAGAGTCCTGCTTTAAAGCTCAGTTCAGGGACTCAGAATTTTAGGACTTGGAGATCATTTCATCCAGAGATTTCTACACTGGGATTCTATGAATGTGTGTGTGGGGGGGTGGGGTGGGGTGGGGTGGGGAGGAGTATTGTAGGGATGGAAAAACACTGAAGGGGTGGGGGCCCAGCTTCAAACAGAGCTCTCATCTCTTTCCTATGAGGTTGAATTGTATGAGCTTGAATTGTATGAGCTTGCCATTTTGGTTGCTCAGAAGCAGGACACTGAGAATTTCATGTGGCTCAATATTTTATATTGGTGTTTCGTGTAAGTTATCATTTGAACGAAGCGTTCTGGGGTTAAATGTATTTGATGTATCCAACCTCCTGGTTCAGATGGGGTGGGGCGGGTGCAGGCTGGACAAGATCCTGCTCCAGCCCCCACCTCCAGGAGGAGGGCTGGAAAGTGGGGTGCCATCCACTTCTCCATCCCTGGCCCTAGCACAAGGCCTGGTATACACTCAGAGCTAGAATAGCACTTGAATAAGGCAGGTGTAAATTCTGTTATGGATTCTTTCCTTATTCATTCATTTATTCATGAATGAGCATTCATTGTACCTAGTGCGTCTTAGGTACTTGACTAAGTGCTGGGTTACAGCAATTAAGCAGACACACACCCTCCCCAAGGCCATTTATAGTCTAGTGGGTGAAACAGACATTAAACAGACAATGCCTGAGTATTTCTTACAATTGTGATAAATAGGCAGGGAGGCAAGAGTGCAAGAGATCGCTGAGCACTCGCTAGGTCCAAAGCACTGGGCCGGCCCGGTATGGAGGGCGTGACAGACAGTGCAGTGCTCACAAGGATTTGGCATCCCTCCCTTGGAAGGGCCGTCTTTTCCTCTTCTGCTGAGTTCAGGCATGGCCATGTGGCTTGTTTGGCCAATGAACCATGAGCACGGGGACAGGCAACTTCCAGTAGAAGATTCCAGAATCAGTGTGTCATGCTCTCTTTTTCTTCCGCCACATTGCTGCATCCTTAGCCAGAGTCCTAGACCCCTCACCATGGATGTGAAACATGAGCAAGAAATAAACACACGTGGTTATAACCCCCTAAAAATGTTGGGTTGTTTGCTTCAGATTATTTTAGCATAAGCCTGGCTAACAACATGATGCACATGCTTATACTTGAATCTAATATGCCGTTTTCTATAGTCTTCCATCCTGCAAGCACTCAGCAAGTGAGGTGTGGTAATTGCAATGGAGGAAGGGCAAGCATGCTTCTCTGGAAGGTCAGTGAAGGGATCGCCCACTCGAAAGTCCAGAGTGAGGGCATCTTGAGCAGGGGCCGACCCACCCTAAATGCTCACTAAATGAAAATTACTGTAATGACTATGTTGTGATTCTAGTCCAACTCACATTTGAGGAACGGCGGGCAGACAGGTGAGATTGGACCCCGTCATACTGCCCAGGACCTTTCTTCGTACCCCAGGCACCGTGGACTCTAGGGGCCAGGGCCTTGCTTTCTTAGAGCCTCCTGACCGCAGAAGGGATTGCATCCTTTCCCGCTCTAATTTTTAAAATCCCAGAGAAGACTTCTTATTGGCCCAGTTGGGGGTCACATGTCTGCCCTTGAACCAATCACTGTGGTCTCCGGATAAGATGCAGCTGAATGGGTGTGCCAAAACTTGGCCTTATCCTTCTGTTCAAATCTGCTATGGGATGAACAGGGGTCCAAATAATGGTGATAGGCAGGCTCTCCACTTTTATATCTTTATGCCATCATGCACAGAAGGCTGTACTTGGCACGGAGGAGGGATATAGAAAACACCCACAGAGGGATTCTAAGGTTTGAGGAAGCAGAAACGAGAACAAGGAATTGTCTAGAACTTGTCTAGCGCCGCTGCGTGGACCCTTCCTTGTGATGCCCTGCCCCCGAAATATGGCCTCCCTCCTAGAAAGCTCTGGTTCCCCCGAAGCAGGGGTTGGAAGGTGGTGCGGTGTTCTCCAGGGCCTGAGAGCCAAGTTGGATGAGAGGGAATGAAGCTCTGTGAGGCATCTTGTAGCTCTCTCAACTCTGCGCTGCTCCCATGCACTGCGGGCGCGTGTCTCCTCTTCTGTTTATAGGGCTGGGCAGCTGCTGCGTCCCCCCATCCCCCTTCCCCGGGTGCACCGCGGGGCCACGAGATGAAGACACTCAGCTCCAGGGTGTGTGGCCCAACTCTGTCCACAGTCCGAGGCTTCACATCCCAGGCACTACAGCGAGAGTGAGCTGGGTCTAAGCAGAGCCCTGACGCGCTCCAGCCGGGCACCCCGGCCTTGGGAGCAGCTGGGGCTGAGCTGAGCAGGAGGGAGCATAAAATATGGCTACAGCGCATTGAAGAAATCAGGGTTTATTTTTCCTTCATAACAAGAAGTCCAGCTGTAGTGACTCAGCCAGGAAAGACCCAGGAACTCTGAGGCTCTTTGGGCTCTTCCTCCTTTCACAGGCTGGCTCCTGCAGGGCCAGGCAGCGCACCTGCCCGCAGACGAGGTGATGGGGGGCTGGGACAAGTCTGCGCTGTCTCTTTTATCAGGAGACCAAACCTTTTCCAGAAGGAGCCCAAAGGCTTAGGTCTCACTGACTAGATCGAAGTCGGTGGCCATTCCTAGCTCAAGAGAGGCTGACCGAACAGCAGTTTTGCTCCTGGGGTCTTCATAGTGGAAGGCAACCCACAAAGGGTTGGGAACACCTGTAGGTCAGACAATTAGCCATGTCTGCTCCAGAGAGTTCCCTCTGTAAGCGCCATGTGTTAGTTTACTGGGGCTGCCATACTAAGATACCACAAACGGTGTGGCTGAAACCACGGACATGTATTGTTTCACAGTCCTGGAGGCTAGAAGGCCCAGAGCATGGTATGGACAGGGCTAGTTCCTTCTGAAGGCTGAGGCAGGACCTGGCCCAGGCCTCTCCGCTGGCTGCTCGTGGCTTGCTCCCCAGCTTTGGCATTCTCTGGCATCATTTCGACTTCTCCCTTTGTCTTCACGTGATGATCATTCTTCTTGTGTGTGTGTTTGTGTATGCGTGTGTGTGTCTCCAGATTTCCCAGAACGCCAGTCCTATTGGGTTGGGACCCACCCTAATGACTTCATTTTAAATGGATCGCTTCTATAAATACCCTCTCTCGAAATGAGGTCACCCACTGGGGTACTGGGGGCAAGGGCTTCGACATACGAATTTGAAGGGAACACAATTCAATCCATAACACCCAGTTTCCTGCTCTCTATTGGGAGCATGGCAAGAGTTCGTACCCGCACTGGGGTGTGAGGCTTAAACGGGGTAATCCCCAGCAGTAGCTACCAAAGTTCTTGGCCCCGAGGGAGCACTCAGTACCCAGCTGCTTCGGGGGCTGGCTTCCATAGCCGCACACTCCTATGGCTGAGGCCGACGCCTTATAAAAGGAAGGTGGCGCCAAGGAGGAGAGGGA
Organism: Phoca vitulina; assembly: GCF_004348235.1. Lineage (NCBI taxonomy): Eukaryota > Metazoa > Chordata > Mammalia > Carnivora > Phocidae > Phoca > Phoca vitulina. Next base: position 4,754,612 of record NW_022589733.1, on the reverse strand, counting down.
CCCATTGATATCCAGCCACCTCAAGTTTGCCAGCATCCCCCCACAATGATAGCCAAGATTTCCAGCCAATAGCCTGAGGGCCAGACATGACTCCAGAACTCACTAGCTGGCATTCCTATCCCAGGATTGCCCCTCCCACTGCCAGTTTGGGACAGCTGGTCACCTGAGTCAGTAGGACTTTTATGTACAATTCAGGGTGGCCCCCATATACTTGGCAGCCCCACTGGGCACACATTTCCAGGGAAACAACTTTAAGCAGTTCTAAGTGAAAGCCGGAATTTGGTGGGGGGGGAGGGTGCAGCAGCGGGGGGGCGGGTCTTGAGCCCTTGCCTGGTAATCCCTTCTCTTCTGTGCAGTAATGGAGCCCACCTTTCCTGGGGGTCCCTTCTTATCCCTGCCAGAGCAGGACACGCTGAGATCTCGCAGGTTCTAAGGGCTGTTCTATCTCCGCACCATAGTGTTTTGAGTAAATTACAAGGCTCCTATCAGTGGTGGGGGCTTTATTGTTCTGCTAGGACATCTTCCTTTGTCAAAAAAACAATAACTTGTTGTAAGTAGTACTTTTTTAGGTTTACCATGCAGACAGACTAATTGTATCTTTTAATCTGGGTCAAACTGCTCTTGCTTATTACAAATTGGCTCTGAATCCTAAAAAGAGAGGGGGAAGAAATGTGAGGAACATTTGCAAATAATTTAGAGGCAGACTTACCTTCAGACAAACCTTATGTCATGTTGGGTTTAAATGCTTACCCAGTCCTCGGCCCAGTTAGGCTCTGGTTGACCCCAAAGGGGGCTAGGGGACAGAGAAGGCTCTCCATGATGGATTCTGGCCGCTAACGTGGGTCATGAACCAGGGCAACCCGGCAGGGCATGGTCCCTCATGCAACAGAACACAGAATCACGTGTGCCAGGCTGGATGATGGTCTCCAAAGGCACTAGGTCCTAATTCCTGGAAACTACAACTGTTATCTTATCTGGAAGAAGGGTCTTAGATGTAACGAAGTTGAAGATCTTATCCTGAATCCTGCAGGGAGGCCCCGAATGAGATCGCGGGCATCCTTACAAGGGAGAGGCAGAGGGAGAGCCAACATAGACAGGAGGGAAGGCAGGAATCAGGGTGACAAGACCACAAGGCAAGGAATGCTGGCAGCCTCCAGAAGCCAATAGAGGCAAGGAATGGGCTCTCCCCTAGAGCCTCTGGAAGGACCATGGCCCCGCTGACACCTTGATTTTGGTCCAGTAGAACCAGTTTGGGGGTCTGGCCTCCAGAAGTGTGAGCGAATACATTTCCATTGTTTCAAGCCACCAGGTTTATGGAACTTTGCTAGAGCAACTTTAAGAAACAAATATATCAGGGAACTGATATTGGTGGCTACCCTGTGTGCAGAGAGGACCTTCCAAGGCTGAAGAGGCCCGTACGTGACCCAGAGAGTGTCATGGGAAGCATGGCCTCTAGAGTGGGGCTGTCCAGTTTCTTAGATACTGTGTTGCCACTTCTTAGTTGTGTGACCACAGACAAATAACCTAATCTCTCGAAACCTCAGTTTCTTCCTCGGCGCAGTAAAGATAACCATAGAGACCGTCACAACGTGGCTTGAGGATTAAATGACGTAGCCCGTGAGCACCAGAGTCTGGCATGTCATAGCTGACAGTCAGCGAGAGTGATCCTTTCTCGAGCAAGGTTTGTCCATTTTTATTATTAAACCTTCGTCGACTTTCTGGAGCTCCTGTCAAGGTGTTCTGCAAGTACCCTGGGGCGCTGTAAGCTGTACCCATATCCCCTACAAACCCAATAACTTGCCAGGCAGGGCCTCTTGCTTCAATGTATGGGCTCAGATCACTGAAGACTGATTTCTCCTGAGCTCAAAACGGTTTACAGAAAGGGTTGATGACAATGAAAAGAAAAATGGAACCCAAACCAGGCAGGTAACCCGTATCACAAGGCGGGCAAGAGAGACATATTTCACCTAATTTACTGAAGGAAAGAAAGTTCTTTTTTTAAAGATTTTATTTATTTATTTGAGAGAGAGACAGACAGAGATAGTGAGAGAGAACATGAGAGGAGAGGAGAGGGAGAAGCAGACTCCCGCCAAGCAGAGGGCCCAACGCAGGACTCAATCCCAGGACCCTGAGATCATGCCCTGAGCTGAAGGCAGACGCTTAACCGACTGAGCCACCCAGGTGTCCCAGGAAAGAAAGTTCTTTTGATGAAAGTGAGAGAAAAAAGTATTAGCCATATCTAAGCATCTCTGATAATTCTTAACAGGATTAAGGTGAAGATGATATTTACCATATCTAAGGTGTATTTTCAGGGGTACTTCTGGATTATGGACTCCTAAATGCCTTCCCAGACAATAAATTCCACCATTAGAGATTTATTCAAGCATTTATCTACTGAGAGCCAAATATCACCAAAAAGCCAATTCTGGCCACTAATATCTTAGCACAATTTGTAATTTAAAGTCTTTTAGTGGCTTCCTGAAGCTGCAAGAAAAACCAGAATGCCTTTTCTATGGCCTCCAATGCCTTCATGGTCTGACGTTCTCCTCCTTGTTCTTATGTGTTTCTTCCAATTGTTCCAATGTTCGAAGGTCCCTCCTGCCTGGGGCCTTTGAGAAAACTGCTCTATCTAGTTAATACACCCTTTCTCCCAGTAACCCTTGAACTCCTGAGGACAGGTGCAAGGGCTCTGCTGCTCATTTCTGGTTTTCAGAATCAAAGTCAGTGCTTGGTATGTATCTTATTTATTAAGTACATATTTGTTGAATGAATAAATGAATGAAACCAATTCCAAAATGACGGCACTGAAAACATTGTAGAACTTTACTTTCTCGATGTAAGGAAGAGTAGAAAATAAACGGCAAGGTTAGAAAAAAGAGAGTGCTGATAGAGAGGCTGTTTAGTAAATATTGTGTTTGGCTGCAGATAAGAGAAAAGAGCAATTGCTTCAGATAGATAGGAAGTCCCAAAGTGGACGGTCCCAAAGCTGCACCGTGCTGTACAGTTATCAGAAACCAGTCTCCTGGATTTGTGTTCCATCAATTTTATGACTGGCTTCAATCCTCAAGTTGGCCTCAAGGTCCAAAAAGGTTGCTAAGGCCCCAGCTATCACATCCAGATTCCAGACAAGAAAAAGGAGCAAAGGGGGTAAATGGTATATCACCTAGATGAGTAAGACATTTTTAAGGAGCTTTCCCCAAAACCCCACCCAACAATTTGTGTTTGCTTCTCACTGGCTATGCCTCCCGGGAAATGTAATGCTTTAGTTAGACAAATTGCCAGCCAAATAAAATTGTAGTTCTGTTGGCAAGGAAGACGGGGAGAATGCATATTTGAGAGGCAGCCAGCAGTCTTAGCCACAGGGGGTAAGGCTTTGGAGGAAGGATCCAAGGCAGGATACTTCATTTATTCATTCCACTCATTCACGGAGACATACTGACTTCCTGGGGCCGGATACAGACCGGGAAGGGAGGAAATATGAAGATAATGGGGCATCGTCCTCACACCCAGGATGCTCACATTCAAGTAGGAGGCACAGGCTGAGAAACTGAAGTCAGAGCCGGAGT
>NW_022589733.1:4682688-4750946 GCF_004348235.1 Phoca vitulina | reverse complement strand
GGGGGGGGGGGGGGGGGGGGGGGGGGGGGGGGGGGGGGGGCGGTGTTGGAATCCAGGAGGAAGCAGGAGCTTTGGTGGGCAGATACAATCTTGCCAAGTAGGAAGCTTGTTGTAGAGATACATTTCAGGTAGAAGGAACAGTTCAGGCAAGGACATGGAGGTCGCAGAACAGGAGCATCCTGAGATGAACAATAGCAGAAACAAGAACTGAGCAAAAGAAAGTGACCCCAACAATCAGTACTGGGGTCTCATGATCTGTCCTGTCCATCACCCAGTCTCTTCTCACTTACTCTGCCCTTTACTACAGAGTCCGATAAAATGGTAAAATCTTTTACTGAAAGTACACTTTTTTGGAAAAAAAGTTTCACGAAACCTTTACATACTGCTTCTACCACTTAAACTTTAAAAACTAACATTTTCAAGGTGCCCAGGACATGTGTGCACAAGGACATATTTTATTATGGAGATTGTGCAGGTTGCTTTCTGTGTGAACATTTGAAAGAATTTAGTCTTAAACGTTTTCTGATTTAAAAAATTTTAAAGCTTGTTTAACAAAACTTTTATGTTTCAAGATACTATTTCCCTTCATTGTAGAACTTGTTTATAAAAACTCATTCCTTGAAAAATTTGGATCCTTTCTAATGTTAACCACAGCATTTGCACTATATTGCTTTTTAATATATTGAAAACATTTTTCTAAAAAGTTCATTCATCCGGGTAATACACCATTTCCCTCTTGCTCCCTTTTCTTATCTGGAATCTAGATGTGATAGCTGGAACCTCAGCAACCGTTTTGGAAAATAGTGGATAGAAGTCACATGACCTTCTATCTATGTCCCTAATGAGTCTATCATTCCTCACATCAGGGCCTTGGCTCATCCCTTCCTTTTGTCTGTAGGGTCTTCTCCACTCTTACCTGGTTGAACTCTTCTCATCTTTCCCATTTCAGATCAGACATCACTCCCCATAGAGGCGTTCCCCACTGTCCTCTCCAAAACTGTCCACTGTGTTATTCTCACTCAATGCACTTTACTCTGTACCTCGTGACATTTATTACAGTTTGAGATATTTTTACTTGTGAGGTTATCTGATTAATGTTTGTCTCACCCATTAGATCATGACCTCTGAGTGGCTGGGACTGGCTCTTTTAGTCTGCCGCTTGGTGAAGCTTAGGTCAGAATGGGCGTCCAATGGACATTCATTGGATTAGTTGGTGTGTGTGTGTGTGTGTGTGAGAGAGAGAGAGAGAGATAGCTAAAGACTGATGGGGGTTAATGTCCAATGAAGATAAAAAAGTAGAAAATTAATTAATTGTGCTCTTGTATACTTTAATTTTGAGAGTTAATTGGTTATTTGATGAAATCCTGCTGCCTCAGTCAGAGATGTTAGCACAGGGGAAGACTAGATGAGCGGAGGTTTCCCAGCTTGAAATGGAAGGCATGGAATTCAAGCGCATTTATGAAATGCAAACATTACTTAGCAAAGGTCCAGAACCGGGTACAACTTCTTTTTTAGATGATTAGCTTTGTTCATAGCCCAGAATAGAGTTATGGAAATCCCTACCATTCGTTTACAGACAGATCCTCTCCTGAGGGCTGTCTGCTGTCATTCGTTCACCCTGAGCTGGGGGAACCTGGCTTGGAGGATTTTGCTCATTCGGAATTCATGATTACTCAGCTCAGCCAGGCTGCAATGTATTCTAGGCCCCATCGAAGGAAAGTTTTCTGAGCAAATGAGCCAAAATCATGGAAATTTCAAGGAAGCGTTCAATTATCTGGGAAACAAAGGCGCCCTATAGCCACATAGAGGAATCTATTTGCATACAATTAATATATTAATTACAAAACATTAGGCATTACTCATTGAAGTAGGGGACTCCTAAGGGTATCCATGCTAAGCAATGCTTGAGGCCTTACTGGAGTTTCTGTCTGCATTTAAAGGTAAGGCAACTACCTTTCCAGTAGATAAGTGCAAAAGGAGGGAAGGAGGGGAGGGAGAGAAGGAGAGGGGTTTGCAGCCGACATTTGCCCAGGGATTAGTGGGCCAGTCATCGGGTTCAGTGCTCTACACCCCGCTCCCCCTTCATTCTCCAGCCACTCTGAGATAGATAGCATTATGTTTACCATTTTACAGATGAGCAAAATTGAGGTTCAGAAAGGCAAAGCCACCTGACCAAAGTTGTGAGACCTAATTATATGCAGGGTGTCAAATCCAGATCATGTCTGTCTGGAAAGCGCATCCTTCCCCAGCACCATCAGATACACCATCTCCAAATTCTCCAGCTCTGAGCTTCCTGCATGCAGAGGGGCCTTCCACTGAGGAATGCAAGAGCAAAAGGTTTAAATGCTTCTGTGTGTGTGTGTGTGTGTGTGTGTGTGTGTGAGAGAGAGAGAGAGAGAGAGAGAGAGATTGAGAGCGAGAGAGAGTTATGTAAACCATAATGAGGTACCTCATTTCCAATGAGAGCAGTTGGAAAACATTTTAAAAGTCTGGCAAATCAATGCTAGTGAGGTAGTGGAAAAGTGAGAACTTTCTTACCTCTCTGGTTCAACTGTAAATTGGTAAAATCATTCAGAAGCACAATTAGCTGATCTAAAAGAACTGAAGATTAGGAAGCCCCATGACCCAGCATTTCCTCACCCACGTGTAGATGCTAGAGAAATTTTTGCACATTTTTGTAAAGAGACAGGAATATCCACTGCTATAGTGCTCGAAATGCAAGAAAAAAAATCAAATCAAACTAAGTATCCATTAACAAGGCAATGGAGAAATAAAAGGGTGGTCCTTATTCCATGAAAGTTTGGGGAGACTTGAAGCTGAACCGGAAGTCCTGAACCCCAGGACACGACATGGAGAACTATCAAAACAATGTTAGGGACAAAAGAGTCTCCAGCTGCTGCAGACTACCAACAGTGTTATAATATTTTTTTAAGTTTAAAAGCAGATGGACACATACAAATGTAGAGATATTATCAAAACATGTATGGGAAAATTTAAAACAGTGGTGAGCACTGGGAGAGAGGAGGGAAGTAGCATGGGGAAGAGATTTTGACTGTATTTGCAGTGTTTCCTGTCTTGAGCAGAGGGCTGGGTACCCCAATGTTTATGAAAATATTCTCTGTGGCTTTTTTTGGCATGCCTGAAATATTGCAGCATAATATCATTTTAAAAGAAGGAGGGGGAGAGGAGTTGATTTTCTGTAGGAAATACCACCAGATGAGAGGTGAGAGGTGGCCAGACGGACTGTACGTGAACCTAGGAAGAGCTTATTTCCCATTGCTTGGCCAGACGTGCCTTGCCATTGGTGGGCAATCCTGCGGGCCACACAGCCACACGTGATGATGCCTTGCAAGCAGTAAATGTGGCAAACCTCCCAGGATGCCCCCCACAGCCTGCTGCAATGCAGTGTGCATTCCCTGGCAAGTCATGGTTCCCCCAGGTGAGGGATGGGATCGCTCCATCTCTGTCACCTGCACCGAGAAGGAAGTGCTGTAGAGAGACAGATCATCTATTATCAAGTAGACAAAAGATAGACTGAGGGGGCACCTGCAGCTTGCCAGATGTTCTATCCATCATCAGAGTCATGGGGAAGGTGGGCTTTACATACTTCTCCCTGTTCCCCCAGTCCAGCCCCTCCAGGGAAGAATTAAACACAAGACTGGATCACAGACCAAGTCCTTCAAAACTGGCCTGATATTGGGGTGGGGTGGGAGCACTGCAGGCAGCCACAGGGGACCTTGCTCCCGGGCTAGGAAAATAGCCAAGAAGAGAGGGTAATCTTGAAGGTTTGTATACTGGGGCCAGTGGTAAAGCATGATGAATATATCCCTTAGAACTCTTAAAAAAAAAACCAGTCCAATCAATACTATAGCCGTTGTCATCATCACCATCTTCATCATCATCATCTACATCACGATCATCAGTATCATCAAAATCAAATGCTTGCTCTGAGACAGGAATTCTGCTAAGAGTTTCATCCACATTTTTTCACTTAACCCGGCAACATCTTTACAACAAAAGCACTGTTAGTGTCCCCATGCTACAGCAGAGGAAACCGAGGCAGGGGGAGATAAGTAACCAACCCAAGGTCTCCCAAAGTAGACTCCCACTAATGGGCCATCTCCTTTCTAGCACCATTGACGTGTCAACCATAGCCCCACCCAGGTATCACTCCACAGGTGAGGGGTTGGGGGTTCCGCTGCTTCCTTGTGTTCCTGAAACACTCCTGGCAGGGATGAACCTAGGACAGCTGTCTCTGACCAGGCAAGACCCTAAAATAGGAACCTAGAGGAGTGACACAACTTTCTCCAGAACACAAAAAGCTCTTCACAACCTTACGAATCTTCGCAGATGAGGCTGTAATAAGAAAGCAGAAGCCTAGCAAGACCTAACCTGTTCCCGCAGAAAGAACCCTAAAAAACTTGCAGTCTTGAGGAGCCCCTCATACTCCAGTCACTCCTACTTGCTGGCTTTTGGGGAATGAGCAGCAGAGAATGATGAGCCCTACCACCACCACGTAATCTAAGCCTAATACCTTTGATGGTGAGCAAAATAAACCATTCCAAAATATGTGTCCTTGGCATATTGATTATTTTAAGTTGGTCATTTTTTAAAAGATTTATTTATTTATTTTTGAGAGAGAGAGAAAGAGAGAGAGAGAGTGCCGGGGGCAGGGGGCAGAGGGAGAAGGAGAGGGAGAGAGAATCCCAAGCAGACTCCCTGCAGAGTGCAGAGCCTCACTCGGGGCACGATAATCAGAATACGAGATCATGACCTGAGCTGAAACCAAGAGTCCGACGCTTAACCAACCATGCCACCCAGGTGATCCTAAGTTGGTCATTTTTTTAAAAACAGCAGATACAAGTGAAGCCCTGAAAACTGAGCAGAAGTTACCCTTTTGTAAGAGATAGTTACATTTGTAAGAGAAATATCCATTGTAAGGGCATCTCCTTTGCTGCACCAGGAACAGGGGGATGATTCAATCCATAGAAACTCCTATCAGTGGAGAAGGGTAGAACTTAAATGTGCATCAGAACCTTACCCTATGGACTGCACTTTTCCTGTCAACCTCCCATGACTGCAACCTCCAACATCTTTGGTTAATATTAGCTAAAGACAGTTTTTAGGGTGATGGCTTGGGCTATTTCAGGGAGTTACTCAGTTTTCCTGGGTCTCTCCCATGTATACAGAAGATATATATATGGGGTGTTTTTTTTTTCTCCTGTTACTCTATCTTATATCAATTCAATTATTAGATTATTATTAGACCAGCCTAATAACCTAGAAGAGAGGAAGGAAATCTTTTCCACCCCTATACCTTCCACATCCACAGCACTTCACCATCTGATCTGGAAACTTCTTTTTACACCTGCAGATGTTCTATTTCAATGAGTCTGAGGGAGCATCAAGATATGGACATTTATAAAGCACCCATAGGCTGCCACATCATGCACCTACAGATTTGGCACACACAGCCTTAAGCTATGGAAGTTTCTGTTAAATAGAGACTTTAGGCCCAAAATGGAGTCACTTGGGTTAAACAGTGTGTGAAGTAAAAGACAGTTCCTAATTGCTCACTTCTTAGTTTTCACTAGAAATTAAGGGTTTCTGTGGGTTAAAAATTCTAATATATGTAATTAAAACTACTAGAAATAAAGGAAAGAAACTTTATGTATGGTCAGGACTAGCTAAGATTAAAATGAATTTAATGAAGTAAATGAGTTTTAATATAAAAAGTAAGGTGGTACAAAATTAGAATTTGGTTTTCTTTTGTTGAAAGGACAAACCTTTCTTGGATTATTGGTCTGCTCTTAATAAGAAATTTTGATAAAGTTTTTTTTTTCTTTACTTTTAAAGTAATTTGCCTAGAAAACAAAGATTTAGTGTTTTGTCAAAATAATTTCCTATGTTGTTTTTATCAAGTCTTTGATTACTTAATAAAACTGAGTCTTCTACATTAAAAGAGTTGTTTTACTTAACAACTATTTAACTTTCTGTATTTGCTTGCAAAGTCTTTAACTGTTGCCATGTTTAAGTGAATAACTATTGTTTCACAGTGAACTGTGATCCTATATGACAAGTGTTTTAAACAATTTTCATATTTTCTACCAAACTTCTCAAAAATCAAATTCTAAATGAAGTCTTTTTGACCTCAAATTAACTTTGAGAATTTCCAGAAAGTCCCTGGAACATCTCAAAAAACTTGTTTTCTCTCCTTATTAAAAAAAGGGAGATTTTAAACTAATTAGGCTAATTTGATATGTTAAGTTACATGGGAAGTATTGTCAAATAAGAATACTTAGCTTTCTTTATCTTGTATTCAGATATGAAGTTCTAAAAATTATATGAAATACCTAAAGTATGGTATGTCTTGGTATAATCTTTTCAGCCATAAATCCAGTTATTGCCTTAAAATGCTGTATGTTACAGAAATAACCAAATTTCCTTATCAATTCCATTACAATAAACTCTCATCAGATCTCTAACAATGGGCATTTTTTAAATCTTTTTTCATTTGCAGACAATTATTGCTTTTACTTGATATTTTACAAAGGTCTTCCTGCAAAAGTACTTCATCTTCAAGGAGATTCAAGGAAAGGATTTCAGACAAGTACAAGTTTTCTGATAACTTTAAGATCATAAAACTAAACTGGGCAAGAATTTCCAAAACTAATGAAAAACTAGATTCAAGCAGAACAAAAATTAGTAACATAGGGCTAAATAAACTTAGGAGGATGATTATAAACTTTTTATGACTTCTTGTTTGAATCATTACTGGTTTTCTCATGTTTTGCTTTTCTAGATTTAAGGAAATTTTTTCTCTTAAGATATCTATGACTTATAACAATTTGGTAAAGTATACCTTTGTAAGCAAAGGTGCTACATTGACTTTCTCCCCCTTACCTGATCCTTCCAGATTCCAGAAACTCTTTTGAGTATTTTTTTTTTCATGGCAATACAGTTAGTTATTTGCATAAGTTTAGCAAGAATCTGTCATCCTTGTAAAAGGACACAGTTGAAAACATTGGCCATGTTGTCAAGGCTTTGGCTGGAATGTCATATTTGAGAGAAATGTGCCTAGACTCAGATTTGACCAGGGAATATTAAATAACTAAGATTGACTTTACAGAGCCAATAAAGGCCCTTGAAAAATTCTGCTGGTACTTTGCTTCCAAGGTTCCAGCAAAGCAGTCTTAAAAAGAGCTTATATGGCCAATCACTATTCTTGGTGCACTTATGTAAATAATCAGTCAACTCGAACGCAAGCAAATTTGTTTTACTGTGATTATCCTTGGGAGGAGGAAAAATGGGGATAACTGTAGAGAGAAAAATTATGTTTGCACCTTTGTCTATATTAGATTCTAAACCTGTTGTCTTTGAGATTTTGTTATATACCTAGAACCTGAACCTGATCCTGAATCCTTCTGGTTTCCTCAAGTATCTGGCTATGACTCTCCAAACTAATGCTTGCAGTTTTCTCCCACCCTCTGATTTGGAATCAATAAGAACAGAGACTGCCCTTGAATCTCCTTGAAAGGGACTCCATTAGGTCCTCCTCACTACCCAGATGGTGGCCAAACATCAGGGACTTGAACCCTGGATTTATATCTCAGAGCTGAAGAAAGCTCCATCTGACATCTGGTCCCATGCAAATGGTGGAGACCTCCAAGTCAAACTGACTAGGAAAAGAAGTAGCCAACATCAAGGTAGACAGCTTCATCCCAAGATGGCAGGTCAAAACATCATGCTTTAACCAAACATGAAACTCTCTCTTCTTTTTCTTTCCTTTGCTCTGGGTCTGACCTGAAAAGATAATACCATCATCTGTTTGTTCCAGGTCACTGCTAAGGAATTTAGATTATTTTATTTTAGGCTCAGAGAAAACCTAACTGAGCCCTGGCTTGAATAAGCAAATCCCTGCAAATGAGCCTATTAAATGCCACCTTAGCAGGACGTAGTCTGTGCCCTGAAAACATTTATCCTTGCTGGGATGGTTCTCACTCTTCTTGGACCTATGAATGTCCAGATAACTGGCACATGGCTGGGCAATTTCTCTTAGGTTATCCAACTGTGTCCCAACTTTCCACAAAGGAACTAAGACACCTCACTGGTTGACTCCCCTGGATTTATATCATCAAGTTCAAAAGAAATTACCAAGAGGCATCATGATTGAGGATTTGTTTCCTTTGGCAAGGCCATAATTCCCTGGTTAGGAAAAAATGTAAATGAGAATATGATCAGAATCCTATCCTTAACTCAAAGATATTGCAGAATGCATTGCTGAGATGAAAGCTGCCCCCAAAATCCTTAGACTCTGAGGCCAAGGTTGTTCTCAATAATAGGATAGTCCTTGATTATCTTCTGGCTGAGTAAAGAGGTATCTACGCTCTGACCAACACCACCTGCTGCACCTGGATTAACCCTTCTGGGGAAGTTGACAGTTACATGAGGTCACTGAGTAAGCCACTGGGCCTAACACAGGGTCTTCCTCTACCTTATTTGATTTTGACTGATTTGGGTCTTGGGAGCCATGGCTCCAAAGTTCACTGCAAACATTGGAAATCACCCTGCTTCATGGTCATAATAATCTCTCTGCTGTGTTGTGCTTTCTCAAAAGCCTGAAATGTATATTCACAGCCACTAACCACCAGGAAATGATTTTCCTAAGATTGAGACATCAGAAAGGGAACAAAGAGAACAGTCAACTTAAAATTTATGAAGCTGAAGTCTTGGCCTGTGAATATCATAGAAATTAAACAAAAAATGTCATGACCTATGAATGCCACATAAAAATCAACAAAAGCTGTCAGAGCAGGAGCTCAGAGTGGTGCTAATGCCTTAAATTTTCATCAGTTAAGCTGAGAGACCTGATCAAATGGGGGAATTATTAAAAAGGAGACAGTAGGTCCAAAATGGAGTCACTTGTGCTAAACTCCGCATCAGCTAACCAAGACTTGATATCTAAGATAATTGCAATTTCAACCCCACAGGAATGTGACCTTTAACCAGTTGACACAGAATTACCTGGTTCAGCACGAGTGAGATAACCCACCCAGTAAGCCCTTCCAATCCTCTTAGAAGGACAATCTTGCCTGAAATGATGTATCTTTCCTTCCCTAATAATTTCCTTCTTTTTTAAAGATTTTATGTATTTGACAGAGAGAGAGTGAGAGAACATGCACAAGCAGGGAGAGCGGCAGGCAGAGGGAGAAGCAGGCTCCCCACTAAGCAGGGAGCCTCTTGCGGGACTCGATCCCAGGACCCTGGATCACAACCTGAGTTAATAATTTGCTTTTTATGCCCCTTTTCTGCCTTAAAAACCTTTCCTTTTCTATGACTTGGTTGACTCTATGACTCTCCACTTGCTAGATGAGATGCTGTCCAACCCACGAATTGTTCAATAAAGCCAATTAGTTCTTTACATTTATTCAGTTGAATTTTTTAAACAGTTCTGGTGGTGGAATTGTAATCATCCAACTTACAGGAGAAGAAAGAGATGGAGAAAAGGGAAAGATAGTAACTTTCCTGGTAGAGAAAAGAACTGTGCCATAGAAACACAATCTACTCATCCATCCCTTCCTCCTCCCTTGGGGACATTAGCAAGCTGTTGGGTCACATAAAGAGCAATTGCCCTCCAGAACTTCACAAGCTAAGGACTGGCCTCTGCTCCATCCTACACTAGCCCATATCCCCTTCCTCACTGTCTTGAAATCTTTCCATCCAAGGCCAGGTTCACTCTCAAAGTCACCTTCAGTTTGCCTAACCACTGGATGCTCAGGCAAATCACACCTTTCCAGTGCAAAGAAAGCACATTAGTCTACTCAGGTTGCCATAACAAATACCACAGACTGGGTGGCTTAATCAACAGAAATTTATTTCTCGTGGTTCTGGAGGCTGGGAAGTCAAAGATCAAGGTGTCAGCAGGTTGGGTTTCTTGTGAGGCCTCTCTCCTTGTCTCCTAGAATGCGTCTCCTCCCTATTTCTTCACATGGCCTTCCCTTTCCTCTGTGTGTGTTCTAATTTCCCCTTCTTATAAGGACACCAGTCAGATTGGACTGGGTCACTCTAATGACCTAATTTTAATTTAATTAATCTTTAAAGGCCTTGTCTCCAAATAGGGTCACATTCTGAGGCACTGAGGGTTAGGACTTCAATGTATGAATTTGGGGAAGACACAGTTCAGCCCATAACAGGGAGAAAACAGCTTGCAGAGAAATGAAGTGAGTTTATAGGTTATCTGATGAACATTTGGGCTATTGGGCTCATCCACCTGGGTTTACTTTCCCTCTCATTCTTCTCCCTGTTCCCCTACACTCTCTAAATCTTGACTTATTAGAGGCTTTCACACTCACTCACCATATTATATTTTTGCTTTAAAGCCAGAATTAGAGCAAATTGAAAGTATCATTCTAAGTACAGGAGATGAGCCCGGAAAAATATTGTTATCCAGTATCAGTACATGTCATCTTCTGAACTGGGCTCAACAGTACTAATTAATTAACTCGTGAATAGCAGTCATTAGTCACTGATGGGCTCTTCTCAGAAACTCTTTATTTGATTTTTTGGAATAATCACCCAAGACAGGGTCAACAGGGATGCACAAAATATTCTAGAATTCCAATGGACTGGCCCAGTATTGCCCCCCGATCAAACTGGACAGCCTGGAATTTATAAAGCCTGGGATTAGGGCTGGAGTGGATATGGAGAAGCGAGGACGGAACAGAGATGAGGGAACGCTGCTGATCACAACTGGATAGACAAGAGCAACCTACCCCTCACTCCTCACTGAACCCCAGGTCCTTGCTCATCTCCCAGGAGAGGCTGTCTGGAGGTGGTCTGCTCCATAACCCATGGGGAAGAATGAGCCAAGAGCACCCCCTGACTGACAGTGATTTCAGCTAACAATATGGCATTAGGAAGTAGAATCAGGGAATTGTTCACATGACTGGAGTCATTTTAAAAAGCATTTGCCAAATTCCTATGGACAATGCCCAAGATATATTTTTACTAGTGCCCTCCTTACTTGGGTCAAAGCTTCTACATGTGCTGCAGACAGAGCTTACTAACCTGGAGTTGCCTTTTGGTGCATTAAAAAGGTCCCACTCTGGGAAAGCATGGTCTCCATCCCACCCCCATGATCACTTGATCAGCGGTCAACACTTCCATGCAGAGAAAATGGCGCCAATCTCCCATCTGTTGGGAGATGCTGCCCCAAGCAAGGGTTCCTAGAACAGAGTCTGGTGCCTAGAAAGCACTGTCCAGTACCTATTACTGTTATTCACTGTAAGCTCCATGAGAGTGGGAATTGTACGTCCCCGGTTCACCATTGCCCAACGCCGAGACTGACCCAGCACCAGAGCAGTGAAGGAAACAGTAGGTCCCAGGCAGATGAAACTGTGGTATTAGCAGCAAGGAGGAACCAGGATTTTTGCTTTCTAAGATATAGAATAAGAGAGCTGCTTATCCCACACTGGGCCCTCATTTTACACTTTATGACCTTAGAACAAGGGGATTATGCTATGTATAAAAAGCCAATCTCAAAAGGTTACATACTGTATTATTCCATTTACATAGCATCCTAGAAATGACAAAATTATAGAGATGGTTTCATGTACTTCTATACGCAGAACGGTCACGTTTGTCACAATTACCTTCCCACCCAGGCTTCTCAAAGTTGTGCAAACGGCAGTGTCTAATTCATCTCTCTCTACGCCGTAGCCTAATCCAGCACCTGGCCCCAAAGTAGGTGCCAAATATCAGCTTGTTAGATGAATGAATGAATGAATGAGCAGATAGAGTCCAGGGAGGGAAAGCAAGTGGACCTCTAGGAGTAGTAGGGAACTGGAGTAGAAATTTAAAGAAAAGCCCATAAGGTGAAGCCAAAAGAGAGGTCTGCCAACATCCCCACATAGACTTCTGGCCAGGAATGGTGTGGCTTTAGAGGGCCAGGTATTTCCCGGTGCCATTAAAACAGGTAAGTGGCTGCACCTGGCTGGAAGGCTAGAGGTAAACCTTCAACTTGGGATCCAGAAACAGGCACATTTGCCCAGCAGACCCTGTTCTTTGCGAAATTGTGGCTCCAGGTAGAGGGTTTACTGGAAGTCTGGGCTCAGCCTTCTCTGTCCTCAGCCTTCTCTGTCCCCAGGCTTCTACCATTCTCATTTTACAGGCCCTTCCACCCACCATCAGTGCCTCCTGCCTTAGGAGTCCGTCTAAAATGTTAAGACTGCGTGGTTCACATAATACACACTGCAGTTTCTGGGAGCTGGAGATGTGTAGGTTCTTTGGAAGCCTTTTGGGAATGGCTGAGCTGAGACAAGCCTGCCAAGCTCGCACAGGAGAGAGCAGGGGGTCTCATTAAGCTAATTCCCCCCTCCCTTCCTGGAGTCTGTTGTTCAGCGACCAACAGTCGATAACTTGGCGGGGAGAACGAAATCTATGTTTTGAAGAAAATGGAGCTGAAAGCATTTAACCTCAAATCATAAACAGAAGCAATAAATTAGAGAGAGGCCAGGGAACAGGAAATCATAAGGGAAGAGGCCCATTCCCAGCAAAGAGGAGATGACAATCCACAGCTCTTTAGGAAGATGTTGGTAACTGGGGCCAGGCTGACCTGGCTGCTTGAGCCACTGGGGGAGGAGTCTGGCCCAGAGGGGATATTCTGAGGCAGTCCTTTACTGACTTCTCCATCCAGTTATCCCAGAAGACCAATCCTAGGGAAGAACCTTTTAGGACAGAGAAAGGGATAAAGATCTCAGTGGGAAATGGGCATCCTTTTGTAACCCAACAAGGAGTGCATAAGGTAGGCTCTTGGGATTTCAAAGAAGGATATATTTCGAGCACTTCTCCAGCTGCTAACTTGATTTGCAACTTTGGGGCATTTGCATAAACTCCTTGGCAATGCAAGTCTGCAGCTGCTCTGAGGGCTTACTCTGGGGCCAGTGAGGCAGAGATGAATGAAATATGGCTCTTGATTTCCAAAGCTGCCCAAGGTAGTGGGAGAGAAAGAAACATCAGCCACTCAGCCTAATATCAGGTAAGGCAGCTGGTGACAAGGTGGCCCATGTCAATATGATGGAAAAATAAGTAAGACCCAGGTTGCAAACTCAGCTTTACCACATCCCACTTGATGGACCTTAGGGAAGTTATTTCACCTCCTGGAGCCCCAGTTTCTTAGATCTAAGAAGCAGAGACCTCATCTTGGGAAGATCTGTTCGTCAAGGATGAGGGGAAGAGTGTGAATCACATGGAAAGAAAGGTTCGGGGCATTGTTCCGATGCTGCCTATGTGTGGACTGAGGTTTTGGGGTGGATATCTAGAAGCCCTATTGAGGTTTGCATCATCCATGAACTAAAGGAAATCTGAAGAAGTATGAAGCTGTTCCTTCATTGGGCCCAGGATCAGCACTTAACACATGTTTGCTGAAAGAATGGGAGAGAAAGCAAGAGAAGAAGTGGAGTAAATAGGAGCATTAATTCAGGACTGACTGCCTTACCTCTGAGCAAGACCCTCAGCTGAACCCCTGAAAATAAAGGAGATTTTATTTATTTGTTTGCTTAACAAACATATGGCACTGAATATGCGTCAGGCATTGTTCTCAGTGCCTTCCCTAAATAAGCTCATTTAATATTCACTACAACCCAGGGAGGTGGTGTTATTATTATCCTCATTTTACAGATGAAGAAACCTAAGCACAGATAAGTTAAGAACCTTGCCTGCAGTCACATAACTGAGAAAGTAGCAAAGCCAGGCTTGGACCCCAGGCATTTGGGCTCTCGGAAGACATGTTGCTACTCTAGTAAGGTCTCATCCACCTATAGTGGTCAGCTCAGTTGGGTAGCCCCTGAGAGGGTGTCCAGAGCCCAAGTCCTGCCCTCCTCCTCTGTTTTGAGTCAAGGGGGTCTGTTTAGGGGCCTCACCATCAAGTCCCCTCAATACTACTACTAAGCCCTCTCTGAGCCTGTCAAGCGTCTTCAAGTCTATGGCAGCCTTTCTCTCCAGGTCCTCCTAGAAAAAACCCTACCCAGTTCCTCTCCAGGGCCTCAAGCAAGAATGGCAAATAGATCCATCCTTTTGCCAAGTGTGGCTGATCAGTAGTGGTTACCCACAACACTAAGTGGGAAAGTACTTGGGTCACATCTGGATTCACCAGGAAAGATACCCTGGTCACTGATGTCCCCATGGGTGTAGGACACAGGTTTTCTGTCACTGGCCTAGCGTCTCACTCATCCCCATCGCTGAGGCCCACAGTCCTTTGCTCTTTTGACCAACTGGGCTGAGCAC
Organism: Phoca vitulina; assembly: GCF_004348235.1. Lineage (NCBI taxonomy): Eukaryota > Metazoa > Chordata > Mammalia > Carnivora > Phocidae > Phoca > Phoca vitulina. Next base: position 4,736,663 of record NW_022589733.1, on the reverse strand, counting down.
CTTCCTCTGGTCACCTACAGGCTGAGAAGCCATGATGTCAGGCAGGATTCTTCTGGTTGCAAGTAACAGAAACTGAGCTCTATATGAACAAACACAAAAGAGGAAAGAACTGGTTCACATCACTGAACCATTCCAGGAAGATTTCTCAACCTCTCTATCTCTCTGTTTTCTTCTATAGTAACTCATCCTCATGTGGGTTCTCCAGCTCAAGATGGGAAAAAAAAAAAAAAAAAAAAAGGTGGCCAATGGCACCAAACATGTTCAGCAAAAGTTCCAGAATTGAGTCTCATTGGCTTGAGTTGAGTCACATGGCCACCCTTAAGCTGATCACTCTGTTCAGGGGATGTTCCAGCAGGCCATACCTGGGTCATATGACTTCCCCTGAAATGGGATGGGGTGTTGGGATTGGAGGTCAATTCTACTAACATTCTATGAATCTCAAGTGGAAGAGGGCTGGTTCTCCAAAAGAAATGTGGGGTGATTTCTCCCAGAGAAGTGGGAATGGATTCTAGGCTAGCAGACATCAGATATCCACCATGACTCCCAAGTATTTGCCCTCATTCAACGGATATCTTTAGTTCTTAGATCTCCTTCCTATTTTGGCCTATTCTCTGGTATGGCCTGTTTCTAGCAGAACTGTTTTAAAGGTCAATGTAATCCTATATGAGAAGGAAAAAATTGCCTGTGTTTTCAAAGGGGACTAGATCCTGGTCATCCGTGTACATTTCTTCCTTTCTTCTGTGGGGACATCAAGTAGCTATGCTAGAGCTGCCTTCTTCCCAGCACTTACCAAGGGAAGAGAGGCCAAAGGTCAAAGGCCATGCCACTGGAATTGAACGCCCTACCCAAGGGGAAAGAACACAGGGGAAGGGAAGTCCCAGAACTGGTCTTGGGGCCACCACTCCTATGTCCACTTCTCCACCATCACTGCCCCCTGACTCTCCTGCCAGGCTCCAGTGGGGCAAGAAGGTGAAGGAATGAGACAGTAGAAGGAGGTCCTGTTATGGCAGATCTTGAATATCACGAGAAGGAATTTAGGCTGGTGCAGCTGAGCCAAGAAGTCTTTTTGGGCTCCTGAGTAGGGGTGTGATGAAACAGTACTTAAACAGGTCTTTCTGGAAGAAGTGTTTACGGGATGGATTAGAGCAGGGAGTCCCACGGTCTCCACAAACTAGTCAATCCTGGCTTCTATTCTCTGGTTTTTTTCCCCCTAGAACTCTGCTGAAGAGATGGGTTCTCTGTTGGCGTGGTAGGTCACTCACATCAGAAAGGAGTGCTGTTCCTTAAGATTTTTTTTTTTTTAATTATGGAAAAATTTCAGATACAATCAGAAGTGTAGAGACTAGTCTGATAACCGCCCCCCTCCCATGCCCATTCCTGGGCTTCAGCAATTATTAACTCTGGGCTACTTTTGTTTCATGTATAGTCCCGCTCCACCCTGGATTACTTTGAAGCTAATCCAAACATCATATATCTTTAAGATGCTCAGATTGCAAGTGCCCCAGAAGATCTGGAGATTCCATTCTTCTTGAGAAGAAAGGAATCTGGTCTGTTATTACTACGTCATTTAGTGAAGGAGAGTTTTGCCCTTCCTCCTCCGCGAACATGGCCCAACTCTCCTTACTTGATATTATGCATCTTTATGGGAGGAAAATTGCACTCGTTATTCTTGTCTGGACATACTCAGTTGGGGTGATTGCAGTGTAATGTCCCTGGGCCACCCCCATTGATTGCCCTCATCCCACCATCTTGCCCACCCCCAGCTCTGCCCACTTTCTGCCTCGATAGCCGTGTTTTCTGGCATGCTCCCCACTCCCTCCTTCCTGGGGATTCCAAGACTCACAGATGGTCCAGGAAACCACGATAGCCCGAGAAACCTATTTCCCATTTCATAATCCCAACACAGAGCCATCTTGCTCCCATGCACCGTACCAGCCTACAAGCTGCCGCAGATGCAGGAATCAAAGAGAGATTGGCCTTCTAACATAAACATGGACTGACCTTGTGCTTTCAAATTATATGATATCGCTGCCCCAGCCATACTCCTTGAATAACTAATAAATGCAAAAGAAATTTGGGAGGGGGGAACCCACAAAAATGATTATTATTACTTAAAGAGCTGGAGAAAGATACCGAGGTCCTTCTAAAGTTACAACATCATCTTTAGCAGCTGCAGGGTACATTAAAGCGAGGGGCCGGGGGAGGGAAGATAGGGCATATTTCAAAGCTGACTGCTGCAGTTACAAAAAGCAAGGGGGGCGTTGTGTGGAATACGCCAAGTGTTTGAAGTGGACAAGATTTCTAGCATGTTGCCTTGATTCCTGTACATACTTAATAACAGATGTTTGGTCTCTCTAGGCAGATAATTGTCCTGCTGTAAGGTTGACTTGACCTGCCTGAGCCGTCCAGCTCCGAACGCCACAGCAGTAACAAATGATCCCAGCTTCTCTCTGTTTTACTAGGGGAATGCTCAGCCACGCTTCCTTTTAAGCACATAATTACTCGGCGGCGACTGAAGCCCATACATCCCCCTCTCCTAATGGCCACGGAGCCATTCGGCCATAATTTATGGGGACAGGGTTCAAAGTTTTAATAATATTTGGATAATATCATTGCCCACACGTCGGTGGCGTCATGATGAATAGAAGGAGAGCGGGCTTATTTCGATTCCATGCATGACAGTGTGAGCGTTAACGACTGGGTGCCCGCCATGGCCTTTATGGAAACTGCCACCAGGCCATCAGCTCATGAATTATAGATCTGGGCATGAAGGATTATAAACAGCAGTGGGGATCACACAGGGATGCTTGTTCATGAGGAACTGTCCTGTTAGCGCCTCTTCCTTATGCAGATAAATGAATTGCAGGGAATACCAAAACGGCGTAAATAAACCCTTAGTGGATAACATATTAGCACATCAACATAAAAAACCCAGTGCCGGGGCCTGCTTGGGGATATTTATGTTTATACTCTCTGCTCAAGTGGCTTCTTGGTTTTTTGGCTTCTTCCTGCTCACCTCATAATTCCCACATCCTAACGGCACCTCTGGGCACGTTTCTCGGAGGCTCTGCAGAGCCTGTGGGCATTTGTACACCAGTTGGCTCAGAGAATCCCTTCTGGGCAGGCAGACGGTAAAGGATGCTCATCCAAGTCCAGACAGACTGAGGATCGCGTTGGTGAACTCATGAAGTACCCTCAAACAGGAGCCACATTCAGGCAAATGCTAGTGGATCAAGAGCTGGCATCTCTGTCCTGAAGAGCAGAGAGAAGAGACGTGGTCTCATCCATAAGCCAGGGAGGGAGGAGTCTTAAAGATGCTTGAGTTCAACTCACACTGTTGCCAAAGAACAGGTGGCCAAAGTGAGTCTCAGAGAGGAGAAGGAACTCCCCCCTAAATTGTACAACTTTGTTGCTAAGCCAAGATTCCTGACTCCCGAGTGTTGCCCCAGGCTGCCTTATCTGGCCCGAGTTTTCTCTCCCCAAAATGTAAACATTCAACACCAGACCCAAATGATAGTGTTAAGACTGAAACAACGTTTGCCAACTTCCTCCTGCTAATCTAGACTGACTCACCCTGAACTTTGACAAGATTCGCGTGCCACGAGCAATCGTTGAACTTACACACTCGATATCCATTTAATCTGAAGGATTTATTTGGAAAGAACAGCAATTATAGCTGCACCTCAGAATAACTGGGAAACAGCACATTTAAATCTCTTTAAATAGCTTATTGGAGTTCTAAATAGCTCCGCTGCGCCCAGGTTCTGATTCTGAGCTCTCGCAGAGACCAGGGGCAGTCTGGAGCAGGTTTCCAAACATCCCAGTGGACAATGCTTTCTGCTTGCCAGGCCATCTAAAGACATCTCATCTTCTTGTTTATCTTGCCAGGGAAAAGGAGGTAGCCGAAAGACAACAACATTGATCGAGCCTCAACTTCTTTTAGGATCGCTCGAAAATTCATGTTCGCTTGGTTCCTAGTTTTATGAATTTGTGAACACGTATCTAGAGCCCTACAGCCACCACTACAATCAGGATGCAGAACAGCTCATTGCCCCCAAATCTCCCTTCTGCTAGTCTTTTAAAAAGTCAAACCCCCTCTCCCCTAACCCCTCACCCCCGTCAACCACTGATCTGTTCTTCATCATTATACTTCTTTTAGGAATGTCATTTAAGTGGAATGATACAGTATGTAACCTTTGGAAACTGGCTTCTTTCATATTATTCCTTTGAGAGCCATCCAAGTAGTTGCCTGAATATACAGTTGCTTTTTTTTTTTTTTTTTTCTGAGTAGTATTTGATTGCAAAGCCTCCGCTTAGAGTCAGGCGTGTACCAGGCAAGTTACGGGATGATAATAGCAGCTAACGGCTAAGAAGATCTGGCCTGGTGTTTCGCCATATTAATTCATTGAACCTCTCCACGTCCCAGTGGAGCTACAAGCATCATGTCCATTTTGCAGATGGGGAGACATGCAATGGAGAGGTTACCTAGCTTGCCCAAAGTCACACAGTGGGTAAGTTCAAGAACCACCTGTAAGATCAGAGCGGGGTCCAGCCCTGTGTTTCATAATGGGAGAAAGTAATCATAAATGTCTCCGGCAGGGAGATGAGAAATTTAAATCCCCTGGGAAGTGTAAATGGCAGATAGCATTCCCTTCCAGAAGCAGGCTGTGCTGGGGACTGGGGACAACTGACTGGACCAGAATAAAACAAGGAAAGGGGACCAGGGGTTCCCTCTATGGTATGCCACTAAGGACCACTTACAGAGTGGATACCCACTCACACATGCCCTAAGAAAGAATGGCCCTTTACACGAATGCAGTAGCTAATAACTAGGAAACATCCTAGCCTCCACCCATCCTGCCTAGTCTCAGGGATTAGGAAGGGGACCAGGTCTGAGAATTTGAAATTAATTACCACGAATCCCGGGGCTGCTGACCTCGGGCTTCCAGAAAGGCAGTCATCAGCCGTCTCATCCAGCACCCTTCAGAGCCTGAGATGCCACTCTTCTTTGGAACCATAACAGCTTATAAGCGTAGATGTGGATTCCAGGTGTCATCTCACTCCGGTAATGTCCATGTAGGGAAACTGAGGCCCAGAAAGAGAATGGAATTGCCCAAAGGCAGACAACAAATCAGTAACCTATCCAGGACTGTGGGCCCCTCCCTGCACCCACTCATTCACTCGCCCACCCATTGAACAGCTACTGGACTGACCATGTGTCAAGCACCTTTCCAGATGCTAGAGACAAATGATGAATAAGATACAGTACATGCCCTCATGGGGTTATAGTTTTGGCAAGAAAAAGGACATGAAACAAATGATCACAAACAAATAGATCACCTAAAGCTGTAATAAAGACTATAACATTGTCTTAAGACTTGCAGGCAGCATGTTTTGCCATAAACCTCGCTGTTTTCATCTCCTAAAGGAATGAGGTTGAAGTTTCCTATAACAGCAGACGCCTCCATGGGCCCTCTAAATAAGGTCATGCAAAAATACAGTTACATAGTCCTGCAGCTTTTTATTACAGATGTCGATTGCTGCCTTCCAAGTATCACTCACAACCTGTCATGAGGCAGAGCTGAGTCTATGGGTCCCTGCAGTGGAAAGCGCCAACCACCTTGACAGAGTTTTAATAGCATCTGAAAGAGGGCCAGACAAGGTGAGATTTTTACCAAGATTCTGAACTCTGGTTTCCAAAGTGGCGGGAGGGGGAGTTGGTTAGAATCTGGTAACCCCCATGTTGTAATAGTTTAGGACTGATGGAAACAGTAGGGGGATTTTGAGGGGAGGGTTTCAAAGAGCCTTGGGGTATAAAACATTGTTGGATGCTTTCTATCTAAACATTTATGGGATATTCCTGTAATGAACAATAAAGTTAATTGACTGGGCAAAAGTAGTCATAGAATAGTAACGTTACGCTAATGAAGATAATAGACGAGGAAAGCCATATTACCGTAGATACTAAGCCATGTGGGGTAGATGACTTTGGTTCGCATAGAAGTAATCCCTGTTCATTCTAAGCCAGCCCAAAGAGGTAATAATAGTAATTGTAATAATAAGAATAAGAATAAGAATAAGAATAAGAATAAGAATAAGAATAAGAATAAGAATAAGAATATCCACCCTTCCATGCCAATCGGTGAGTGTTAGGAAGGTGTGAGGAGACTTATTTTATAGATGTTGAACTCTGAAGTGGGGAGGAGCAAAGAAACTCGTCCTGAAGCCTTTAGTTCAAAGCAGGAGAACCAGGGATTCAAATGTAGGTCTGTCTGTCTCTGTGTTCTACTGCCCCCAGCTAAAGAAAGAGAAGATGTAAATTATCCATCATCCCATCACCAATAACCAAGTGGGACCTTTTGGGGATTACCATTTGAGTCTTCTTTTCTGTGTATAGGTGAACGTACATAATTTTAGTAACAGTTCAATTATTACTACTCAATTGTCTCTAGCTCTTTGTTCAAGTCATGTTCTTTTTTGCTGGCCCAAATCCACTGCTGCTTTTTCTGGGAAAACACTGCCAAGTTCTTTTGGAAGCCACCTTGCCTGTTCCGCTGTCAGCCATGCCATTCAAATGGGGTTCACCACCTTGCCCTACCATCTGCCTGTTTCAGAGTGACCATGTTACCCAGGATTGGCCAGTTGACCTGGACTTGAGTCAAAGTGATTGATTCTGGGAGTCATGTTACACAAGCCAGGCCCATGAGAGAAATTTTTTTGAGACCTCTGGTGGGGAAAATGCCCACTTTTCTCCAACATTTCTAGGCATAAAGATTCAATAGGCTTAAAGTTGCCAGTGACCATCTTTGGTATCAACTGGGGAAAGTCTGCCTGAAAATGAAGTCCACAAGAAGAAAGCAGGACCAACATACAGTATTCTGATAAGGTGCCTGAGCCCCTAGGTCCAGCTATGCCTGAAGTTTTTTGAACTCCTTTGAACTATGCAGGTATAGAAGCCAATAGATTCCTTATATGGCTTAAGCTAGTGTAAGTCAGGTGCTAGCTCACAAACCTAAGATCCACAGGCTTTTTCCAATGACACTAAGTCCTTGGATCCCATACCTAAGTCTGGACAGTTGAGAGAGAGCCTTGGAATCCTCACTAACTCACAGTTCCATCATGACCACCTCTAACCTCCTTCAGCAGCAGTTTATACTGTTCAAACCTTTGTATTTTGTGTAAGCTGCTCATTCTGCCCTGAATGTTCTTTCTCCCAAGTCCAGTTGGAGAACTTTACCTCAGACTGAAAAGTTCAAATTAAGGGTCTTCTCTGTGAAGGCTACTTGCTGCCCAACCACCACCACCTGAACCACCATTATCACCACCACCACTATCACCATCATCACCTCTACCACCACCACCATCTCCAACACCTTCATCATCACCTCCACCACCACCTTCAATACCACCATCACCACCATCATCTCTAACACCACCACTACCTCCAAGACTACCATCATCATCACCACCATCACCTCCACTACTACCACTACCTTCACCTTCACCATCACCTCTACCACCTCCATGACCACCATCATCACCATCATCTCCACCTCCACCACTACCTCCATGACTACTATCATCATCACCACCATCACCTCCACTACCACCACCACCTCTACCACTACCATCACCTCCACCATCACCTCTACAACCTCCATCACCACCACCACCATCTCCACCACTACCACCTCCTCTATCACCATCACCACCTCACCTCCACCACTACCACCACTATCACCATCATCTCCACCACCACCACCTCCATGACTACCATCATCATCACCATCACCTCCACTTCCACCACTACCATCACCTCTACCATCACCTCTACCACCTCTATCACCACCTCACCTCCACCACCACCACTACTTCCATCACCACGATCACCTCCACTACCACCACCACTTCCATCACCTTCATTATCACCTCCGCCACCACCTCCATCACCATCACCACCACTACCTCCTCTATCACCATCACCCCCACCACCACCATCACCACCACTATCTCTACCACCACCACCTGTACTGAACTAATCATGCAGCCTTTGTGCCTTTTCAGAAAGGTTATCACAGCACTTGCCAGGGGATTTGCAAGTTGTTTGTGCAAGTTGTTTGTATACTCACTGGACAGGGAGCTTCTTGAGGGCAGGGATCCTTTGTTTCAACGCTGAGCCTCCAGCAGCTTGCACATGGCCTTGCCCAGAGTGAGCAGGATACTTTCACTGAGTGATGGAACATGAGATTCTGGTGAAACCCAGATTCCTGTGCAAGAGGCTGAGACAAGGTTCCTGGCTCACTCCCAAGTACTATGAGGAGGAGGAGGAGGGGATCTATCACTTCATGCCAGTCATTGTGCATGGGTCTGAGAATTGAAGAGGAGGTCTGGGAAGGGTTCCAACCCAAGGCGTTCTCACTCAGTAGACTGGGGACTCCTTGGAGGCTTGCACCAAGCGCTGATTTAATCAGTGCTCCCACCCCTGAGTCTTACCCAACAGGAACCGGAAGTCAGCCAATATTTGTTGAATGAAATGAGTGTTATTTCCATTTATTTCCTTTTTAACCTTAGAATTAAATCCCCTAGTAGAGTAGTTTTCAAATTGCAGGGGTACATCAGGAATACCCTGGATGGCTTGAGGAACAGATTGCCAGCCCCTCACCTGCGATTTCAGATTCAGCAGGTTGGTGTGGATCTGCTTAGCTAATTTCTAACCAGTTCCCGGATAGTGCTGATGTTGCTGCCCCAGGGGAAACCAGCAAGAAGGCACAGGGATTGAGGATCGAGAAGCCCAAGAAGGACCACACTTCCCTACTTCATCTTCTCCCATCCTCTTCCCCACCTCCAAGGGCCTTCCCAGGCCACCAGGGCAAAGGTCAGAGGCTCCATCAAAGAGTCCAGCCTAGAAGCTACCTGGAGAAGGGGCAGATCCCTGGGTCTGAGGGGCCTCCTGTTTAGCCAACAAACAGAAGGGGCCAAATCCCCAACTGGACCTGCTTTTTCAGTAAACACAGGGCAGGGCCGCCTGTGTAAACATGCATTGTCTACTGGCGGATTAAGAGGAGCAGGGGCTGGGCTTTTTTTTTTCTTTCTTTTTTTTTTTTTTAAGCACTGAGAAAAGCCATTAAGGGATTAACACCCCGATTTATGAAAATGGAGGATGATAAAGGAACAATGGGGTGACAGCATTGTGTAAACGACATTGATTCATTTCAGAGACAGGACTGTTAACTGGGAGAAATGGAGAAATAAATGGAACAATGAGGAGATGCTTTTACCAGCTTGTCATTAATTAGCCGAGAGTACAATTGTTTTATTGTCCTTTTTGAAAAATACAAAATTGGTAGGAAAATACAAGCAGTGAGCGAAGTGATTATTCTGTGTCACCGGCTGACATCTGCTTTTCCTTTTCTCCTGATGCTCGCCTCCGGAAGTGGTTTTAAGAAGGTAGGAAAAGAAACTTTCCCCCGGAAGAAGGTTCTTGTGGGGTTTGGGAATACAGTGATCCCCCCAAGTACTCCCCAAACTTCTTGCCAGTGGAGGGTGGGCTCCACCCTGGTCCTCTCTGGCCTTCACCTGGGAGGGAGTGGGGGCTGGGAGGCAGGAGGTGGCCCCCTGGGAGGTCTCTGGCAGCAGATGGGAAGGGACAGGAGCCTGGGGGAAGGGAGGTGAGCTTCGGGTGGGGGGGGCAGGGAGGCCGGCATGGTCCCCCCCCACCCCTAGTCCCCCATGTGGGCTTGGTGGCTGGGCCAGTGTGGCTCTGCAGACTCCCATGAGGTTCCATCTGTCACGTATGTCATCTACAGTTGGGAGCCAAGTATTCGAAACATGCCAATGTTGGGATGCATACAATGCATAGACTTCTCCAGATCAGGAAAGTGGGCTCGAATCCTGACAGCAATGGCTTTTCCCCAGAGCCGCAGACAACCCCGGCCCTGCTTTGGGGAAGGGCACATTTCTGGCTCCATGGGATTTTTTTAAAAAGACCCCTCTGGGTCCAGGAGGGCTTGCTTCCGTTAGTATGAGCTGAAGGGGCAATGCATGACGCGAGCTTCGGGTCCTGCAGACTCCCAAGGCTGACATACAGCCCGTCTGCAGGGACTGTGGTTGGAATAAGTCGGGCGTGTGCTGTCTGGACGGCCCTCATCCAGCCAGCCCCTAGGCTCGTGCAGTGGGGCGAGGCTGCCTGGAGCTGAGTCCTGGTCACCCCTCCATTTGGAAGGGCCATTTGGAAAGCTGAGCTCCCCATGTTTAGAGTCCAACATGTCAGATATAGAAAAGTGGGCCAACTCCGGCTATTTCTCGCTAGAGTCAAGCACTCACGGAAGGGTTAATAGCACTAGAAAGAAGAGGGCCTCAAAGAAACCAACAGTGTGCCTGGCAAGGAAACTGTAAACAGCTTTCCCATTGTTCTTGCCTTCTGTGACTGTTGGTCATTGTTTGGCCTTTAATCTGGAAACACTATGGATATAAATACAGCTATCTTTATAGCATTGTATCTTTGCAGGCAAAGATAAAACAATGCATCTTTGAATCTCTAAGCTTTATATTTATATAAAGATATCTTTCTTCAGGAAGCTTATGTATGTATGTCTCCCATAGAAATGTTGAGCTATCGTAGACTTTTATCCATTCATACCACACACTCAGCGTCCCCTATGTACCAGGCACTACCCCAGTGCTGGGTGCACAGCAGCAAACAAACAAGGACCCCCCCACCCCCACCCCCCACCCCCTATAGAATTTACATCACTGGGTATGAAAACAGGCAATAAATACATAAGATAGAAATAAGTCATAAAATAGTACTACGGAGAAAAATGAAGCAGGTCTAGGGGGTAGGGAGTGGGGAGGAAGTGTCATTTCATACGAGGTGATCAGGCAAGGCCTCCCTCATAATGTAACAGTTGAGCAGAATCCAAAGCTGACAGCCAGGCTGGAGGAAGGGTGATCCAGGCAGCAGGCAGAGCAAGTGCAAAGGGCCAGAGGCAGGCATGTACTCGGTGGGTTTGAGGCACAGAAAGAGCCAATGAGGCTGGAGGACAAACAGGAACAAAGTTCAAGACAAGGCGCTTTTCAGGCCATTGGTGTTCCCTCTGAGGGCCGTGGGGGCCACTGAAGTGTTGTGGGCACAGGAGTGACACGATCTGAGGTCTGAGGTTAACAGGACCACTCTGGCCACAACGCATACAACGGACCAAAGACCATGTGTGTAGTTAATAGCCTCAGCGAGGACATACATTGTAAGACACTGCCAGGGGCCAGGCATGTGCTGAAGGGAATGAATGATGGAGAATGGCGGGAGGTGTGGCAAACAGGAGCCTGCCTGCTGGTCTAAAAGGGCAGCTGCTCCTCCTGCTTGCTGACCCCGAGAGATGTGAGCACGCAGTGGCCATAGCTTGTCATCTTAAAGCAAACCTGGATTTTTTAAGTGAACTCACCTGCTTTTAAACTGTTTACAATGAAACAATGCAAACTTGAGGCCAGACAAGCCGTCAGTTTATATTCTCCCTGAAACTCTCATCAGGCAAGGAGAAATCCTACAATACATCTTCTTACCCTTTGTTACCCGGCTGCCAGGAAACTCAGGAGTAAGTTTAATTTTAAAGCATCGTCACTATCCTGCAAGTCATTGGCCCAAAATCATCCTCTTCCTTTTTCTGATCCTCATAGCTTAATACAATTTTAAATGTCTGGTTACAGAACGTTTGCTTTTTATTATTAAGTGACCTCAAGTTATGTTAAATGAGAAATAGATTCTAGCAAAATTACACTGCGTGGGAGAATAGCTACACTCTTTTGTAACCATGTATCGTAGGTGCTCAGGGGAAAGAAAAATATTGTGAGAACAATACCTTATGAAATGTCTGCTGATGTTTGTGAGGTTCGTGTTCTCCTGACTCTAGATGTCTCGGGAACAGAGCTAGTCATCCCTTCTCTGCATCCTCCCCACACCCCCCACCCTACCTTGCAGATTCTGTTGCTACCAATCCCCCCTGCTTCCTAATCGTTCCTGTTCTGCCCGATGAGTTGACTTGAAATGGGCCCTATCCTCAACATCCCCATTCCCAATGCCAGCTCAGCCTGCCTCCTGCTTTGATTCCCTAGAAAGACACCCCTGGCTCATGCCAGTTGGAACCCTCAGGAGGGGAAATCGGTTGCATCTCATGTGCCAATTCTGGTCAGTTGGAAGTGGCTATCGAAAGCACATGTGTTAAGAAGGAATCTGAGGTCATGCTTAGGTTAAATAGGAAAATGCAGGCGGGTAGATTAGGGATGTCTGCTGTCATTAGCAATTAGGCCTTTTCCCATGGTGGGAGGAGGGGCAGGGCAGAAGTTAGTCCATCTCCTTCTAACGGAATCGCAGGCAGGGGCTCAGGTGAGACCGGAAGCCAGCAAACATAGGCTGCACCCGTTTTGTTTGGCCAACAGTTATCAGCCTTCCATGGTAAGAGCCCTGGATTCAAATTCTCTCTTTCACAGGTTGCAGGGCCTTTGTCCGGTTTCTTAACCTCTGAGCCTCAGTTCCTCATCTGTAAAATGGGGACAACAGTGGTACCTTATCTCACAGAACAAAGGGGATGATTACATGTAAAGACCTTAAGTTGGCTATTATTAAGTATAAGTCGTCATTCAATATTATCTATTATTGCCATTACTATCAGTATTTTTTGAAGAGTCACTCTTGGGTCCATGTGTCACCATGTCCTTGCATCGAGCCCTCTACCACACACCCGACCATCCGGGAGATCATTGTCTTTCATGGTCTTGGGCTGTGGCGAAGGCTCAGCTCCCCCTCAGCGTCCTGCTCCCTAGCTCACCGCTGCTCTGTTCCCCAGGTTCCCCCAACTGACTCTTGTCCCAGGACTGGAAATCCAATCAGTTCACTGCACCCTTCACCTTCCTGAGCCAGTCATGGCCACTCTGCCAAGAGAAGAGCCCACGTTGCATGATGTGGGCAGGCAGACTCAAGGGCAGCCAAGCCAAGCATGGCAGACGCTGAAACTGTCAGAGGCAGGGGCCCCTGGTGACATCCACAGCACGTCCCCAGGGATTCCTTGTTGGAAAGTTTCTAAGAGGCTGACTGAAGGGCAGTCGAGGTATCAGCCTAGGGCCTTGACTGTGTCCTGCACTAGACTGTAAAGAGCCTGGGGGAAGGACACATCCAGGTCACCATGTGGCCCCGGCCCAGGCACTGGGGGACACTCAGGAAAGGCTTGGCAGGTGAAAGAAGGCCACATCAGGATTCCAGTTCCTGATTCTTCCAGAAAAGGGTTAAGATGGCACAGCCGGGCCACTTTGACTCTGCAGGCCTATGTTTTTACATCAGTGAAAAGGGGTAAAATTGCTGTTATTTCACTGAGTTCCTGCAAAAGCATATGATTTACTTATGAAAAAAAGGAAAACTGGCTACACTTATGATTAGTCTTCCTTATAGATGTTTTCTTAAACTTGGTATTAGCCGGCCACTGACTAAAGTGCATTAGTCAGCACCCTTCTTCAAGTGACAGAAGCCCAACTTCTGTTGCCTTTGGCCAATCAATATGAGAATAACAATAAGGAATTTACTGGCTCAGGCAGCTGAGAGGTGTGGGCATCAGAAATCCTGGCTCCATGGCCATCCTGTTTTTTTTATTTGAGAGGCATCTCAGCCTTGACCCCAGAGCCAAATGTCCTGGGTTCAAAGCCTGGTTCTGTCACCTTACAGCTATAGGATCTTGGGTGAGTCACTCAACAATCTGGACCTAGGTTTCCTCATCTGTTGATATGCGGATGGTAATAATAGTACCGACCTTACAGAATACTTGTGAGGATTCAGTGATGTGATATATGAGAATTTTCATAGCACCTGACACATAGTAAGTGCTAACAGTATTTTTTTAATTTAATTTAATTCTATTTTATTTTATTTGAGAGAGAGAGCTGAGTGGGGGCGAGGAGCAGAGGGAGAGGGATAAGCAGACTCCCCACTGAGCAGGGAGTCAGAGGTGGGGCTCGATGCCACCACAGGGAGATCATGACCCCAGCTGAAATCGGGCGCTTAACCCACTGAACCATCCAGGTGCACCGTGCTATAGTATTAATTAGCTTCTATGATTATGATTTTTTTTAGTGGCTATTTTTGCATAGTTATTCTTTTCGTTAACCAACTCATTAACTTCCTTCTTATTCGGGGAACCTTTGCCACTTTCTGCGTCTTGGAAGGAGCAGAGCCCACCTCTCTCAGACAAAGGACGAAAATGGCAGGTATCCACCCTCCCAGGATCCCTTGCAGCTGGAGAGGAGGCGGGTCGCCTGTGTTCCACCAATCAGAAACATCCACCCCAGTTATTAATTTATTCCCCGTGAGGCAGAAAGGCTGGGCCTGGCAAGTATTCTTGGGGCAGTGGTGGCCCTCACAGCAAGGCGGGGTCCCCACGGCAGCAGGGACAGGAGCTAGGAGAGCCCGGGGCAGGGCCACCCCGCCTCTCTGGTGCATTGGAGGGGTGGCATTCGCGCCCTCACCAGACCTTTCCGTGACATGATTAGGGTGTCTGCCTGCTGCGTGGTCCCTGAAGCTGGCTCGTCAACTCTCCTAGCGAGCGTGGTGAGCCGCCCCTATCCCTGAATTCCTTTCTCTCACGCTCAAGGCAGCCGGAGTCGGCTGCTTTTACTAAATACCCTTCCTGGGGCGCCTGGGTAGCTCAGATGGTTGAGCGTCTGCCTTGTGCTGGGGTCGTGGTCCCAGGGTCCTGGGATCAAGCCCTGTTTTGGGGTCCTGGCTTGGCGGGGAGTCTGCTTCTCCCTCTCCCTTTGCCTCTCCCCCTGCTCGTGCTCTGTCTCTCTCTGTATCTCTGTGTCTCAAATGAATAAATAAAATCTTTAAAAAAATAAAATAAAATAAATAAATACCCTCTCTGACTCCAATAATGCAGGGCAAAGACGTTTCTCAAAGCTCTGGTAGGATTTCAGCTTGAATTCTTTTCAATGATTAACCTCATAAAGCTGCCTCTTACCCTGACCAAGCCCGAATGGCATGCCTAGGTGGCAGGACTCTGCAGCTGGCCATGATGGACACGCCCGCCTCACCAAGGAGATGCCAACAGATTGTAGGCAGCCAAGACTGTGGCCAAGGGCCCCGGAATGTGTGCTCTGCCCACTACTCACCACACCAGGGTGTCTCCCAGACTCCTCAGGAAAGAGGGGGATGAGAGGAAGTTGTGGAGGAAGGGCGGGAAAGTGGAGAAGCTCACGGCAGCACTGTGCTTACCGTACTAAAATCAAATACAAAGATCTGGAGGGCACAGAAAAGCATGGCAGGTATAGCCCGGCCCCCGCCTCGGAGAAAGCTCTCTGGAAAGTAAGCTAATGGCAATTTCAAGAGGCTTTTAAGGGGTTGGCAATGAAAATCAAGCAGCTGATGTCCCCAGCTGAAAGCTCCTGCCTGCAGTAGCCGATGGGGTCATGTGACAGCTTCTGAGCCCCGACATGTTGTGGTCACTAGTCACCATCCTTCCCTTGGGGATGGCCAAAGCGCTGCGGGGCACCAGCCCTGGTGAGGGTTGGGGGAGTAGGGCTTATTCATTGGCCTCAGGGCCAACAGCAGCCATCTGAATGACCCAGAGGGTCTGTTACAATGCGGATTACAGGGCCCCACCTTAGGGTTGCTGATTTGGAAGGTCTGGGGGGAGGCCTGAGAATCTGCATGCTAGCAAATTCCCAGGTGACACTCCTACTTTGAGAACCATTGACTTAGGAGGAGTGACTTACAGCTTCTTCGTCTATAAAATGGGTGCAGTGACCCACCTCACAAGATGGTCTTAAGGGTCCATTACATTCATGGATGTGAAAGTCCTGTATGGAACTGTAGGGTTGTTCATAGTAACGCTGACGAATGTTCCCAGAGTCAAGCTGGCATGTGGCTACCCAGTCATAGGACCATGTTTGTTGAACCCTGTAATGTGCTCAGCACTGCTCAAGAGTAGAGGAAGTGTGGAAATGATCCCTACCACCCCGTCAGCAGCCTGTCCCCTGAGATTTCTCATTTTACACTCCAGAAAGCCCTTTGGTTTAGTATCTTTGTTTTACAGGAGAAAATGGTAGCTCCAAGACATGAAGAGACTTCCCAGAGGCCACCAGTCATGGACGCTTTCTGGGGTGCCTGGCCATTTCCCTACCAGACCTGTCTCTCCTTCTGAGAACTGACTTCCCACCCTCAGGGCTTGATTTGATGTCATCTTCATGCTTTGTGCCCCTGACATTCTGGCCAGAGTTGTTGGATCAAAGGTTGACCCCTGACCTAAGCTGGTCCAATTAGTATCTCCCTCCTGGGAGTGTAGAACTTCCCCTAAGAGACAGTGACTGAGTGTGTTGACCAGAGGATGCATGTGTGAGGAAGGAGGAGATTAAAGCCTGCACACAGAAAGCATCCGAGACAAGATCTGAGTGTTTCCAGTAACTTCCTGGGACCCCACTATATTCCTAACTCTGGATTCCATGTTAGATTCCTAACTCTGGATTCCACAGTAGAGAATAATGTTTTTTATTTTTGTTTTAAGTGAAAGAAAACTTATATCATAAAACCTTATATAATAAAGATATTACTGAATGTCACTCATGTAACTAAAAAG
The DNA here is from genome assembly GCF_004348235.1 of Phoca vitulina. Classification (NCBI taxonomy): domain Eukaryota; kingdom Metazoa; phylum Chordata; class Mammalia; order Carnivora; family Phocidae; genus Phoca; species Phoca vitulina. Next base: position 4,720,053 of record NW_022589733.1, on the reverse strand, counting down.
TCCAGAGGTTGTTCCGGCTTTAGATAGGGCTGATTTGATAGCTGATATGACCAAGGACTCAGTTTCTATCATCTGTCTCTTCTGCCTTTTGTGATGAAATATTCTCAGGAACCATAGGGTCCTTTGTGGCTCTAGGCTTTTCTTTGGTGGTAGTAAAATGGCTGCAGTAGTTCCGGACCTCACATCATAACTCAGGCTATTTAAAGGAAGAGAGAATCTCTTCCAGTTAGCCCTGTACAAATCCTCAGATTCACTGTCATTGGCCAAAAGTAAGCCAGTGCCCATCTCAGAACCAATGGACAGGGAGATAAGACATTAGCCGTTTAGATTAAATCAGGCAGGACTCTCCCTTGGAGCCAAGGGTAAGGTCTATCCCTCCCATACTACATGATTGAAGATGGAAGAAAGAATTACCCGAAGGACAATCCAGCATTTTTGGTGGAGACAGGAGGCAAGGGAGAGATGATATAAAAACAACTAACACATTCCCACTATATCCGTAGCCTCAGTAAATGATTCTTCAAAAAAAATCTTTCTTGGGGCACCTGGGTGGCTCAGTCACTTGAGGGTCTGACTTTTGATTTTGGCTCATGTCATGATCTCATAGGTCGTGAGATTGAGTCCCAAACTGGGCTCCACACTCAGCAGGGAGCCTGCTTAAGATTATCCCTCTCCCTCTGCCTCTCCCCCACCACTCTCTCTCTCTCTCTCTCTCTCTCTCTCAAATAAATAAATAAATAAATAAATAAATAAATAAATAAATAAATAAAATCTTTAAAAAGAAATTCTTTCTTGAATTAATTTCTAACTTTTAACCAAGGAGTCCTAGCTAACTATGTGTATGTGATTGTCACCTTTTACTTTAACATTCTAAATCGTTCCTAAGAGCGCCTGGATACTCTTGCCCAGTCTATGTAGGCAAGAGGAGAAAGGAGCCAGATCTCACTCATCAGGGAGACAGACAGAAAGTTAGATTTGATCAAGCTCCCTAGCTCTATAAAAATTTAGCAGAAATTGAGTCATTGTGACCGATAATAACATATAAACAAGATCTAAAAAATGATAAGTAAAATTATTAGGACTAATTGAAAATATTTTAAATGCAAATCCTACATCTTTCATAATGTTTCATTAACTTATAATAAGCCATTTCAATCAAGATTTTGTTACTTGACTCATACTGAAGAAATCTTAGTTTGAGTCATTGTGATTAAAAAAAATGTTTGTTTTACTAGATGTCTTATATTCTTTAATATTCATATAAATATTTGCAGAGAGGAAAACTTTCAAAATCTTACCCAATGAGAATAGCACATAAAATTTCAGAACCATCACAAACACGTAAGCCATAAATAATGCTGTATAATTTGCAGGATGGGTGTAATTGCCCAGGGAGAAAATGCCAGAAACAATAGCCATGCACCCTTTTAGGAAATGCTGAATCACCAATGTGCACGGTGGCAGAGGACAATGTTGTATGAATAACACAGACTGAAATCTCAGAGTCTGGGAGCAAATTGAAAGCGTTCGACTTCTAAGGTGAAGACGTTTTAGCACTGCCTGATCATTGTGCTTCTCCTCTAGGTTTGCTCAAGAGGAATATGGGACTAAAATCGTGTTTGAACATGTGTACAAAAACACTTTAAATTCCACATTTTAAAATTCTAACAATAAGAAAACATTGCGTGATATTTACTTGATGGCATTTTTTTTTCCTGCTTAGTGGTATGTGAAATGGTCACTGAGCGACATCCTAGATTTGACAGAGGTTCATAACCTAAAAGCTCGCATGAGGCACTCCTCAAAGCTATTATTCCAGTTATAGTGATTTTTTGCCGCTATCGGCCATTCTCCAATACCCTATACACCACTTTCTTTTTTCCCCCATATATATGCATCGCAGCCTAAGTAGAGTGAAGCTTGGTGTTCAGTACGTTCACTGGTAAGGATGTTATTCGTGGTTCTGTGCGAAAGGGGATGTGCATTTTACAAATAATATTACAGTAGTGCAAATGCAATTATATTAAAACTTTTTCTGTGGTCGGACACCCCATTTCCTCCATGAATCTAAGATCTGTAAAACAAAACATAGTAACCATATTCAAACACATTACCATTTACTGACAGGTACTGCTGACTCCCATGCAAATGGAGAGCAGTTCAAAACAACAAATGCTTAGTGTTGTCCAATGAAGTGTAAACAAGATCCGAATAAATGAGTGGGCGCCTTCACTTCCTGTGCGTGCATCAGTTCCGTATTGCTTGATCTTCTACTGTGCTTCCAAATGCCTCCATCCGGGTGGGATTCATCCGCCAAGCTGCCTTACACCTCTGACTGTTTCTAGAAAATTAAGGTTAGAATTAATGCTAGGACCATGCTAAAGCATGATCATGCCAAAGCATGATCATGCCTCTTGCAAATCTTTTTTCTCCTTCGTAGCTGATCGTTCCATTACGTCATCATTATCATACAGCTTATAGCGTAAATACATAGTTATTTCCATCTCTCCATCCAGATGGTCGGTTACACGATAATTACAGTATGTTTGTACTTACTGGGTTTAATTACCAGATAATCAGGAAGAACATGCAAATTGCTAGGTTGTTGTTACACAGTACATTGAACCAAGTAAAACCTGTGTATTGCATAAAAGTAAACAAGCTCTTACATGGGATTGTGCACTGTAACCTGTGACGACAAGAAGGTCTGAGGTTTGTTACGGGTCCATTGTGCGGGTTAGCATTACACTTGCTGAGCTTGGATTAATGTCCAGATTACAATGAAATGTAATAGGAGAGACACTCTCTCGCTGCCACACCTGCCATTGGAACAGTGGGGGATTGGCCACAGGAGTGGCCGAATTCGGTGCAAGTTCTTGGCTCCGGAGTCCTACTCTGTTCCAACCAAGTGCATTCCAGAGTCACGTGCAAGCATCTGTTCTCAGCCCATCCATGTACCTGCCCCAGTGCTGGAAGAGAGAATTGCAAAACATCAACCAAGTCAACCTCTCCCAGAAACGAAACGTTGCTGCAGGCAGAAGCCACCTTCTCGCTCCCCAGTGTGCCCATTCTGCAGACGGGTACCATAGCTGAGAGTCTCCCTGTGCCACACCAAGGGGAGCTGCCCAGGCCAGTGTCTTCTGATTCCCACGATCAGATCACTGTTGCACTTCTGCACTTTTTCCTACTTTCTCCTTTTGACTTCCACAAGGAATCCCATGTTGTTCTAAAGTAGCCAACTTCATCTCTTGCTGCCAGGAGTGAAACCTATGGCCGTGGCAATCATTATCTTCCCTCGCCATGCCTACAGTGATTGGTTCATAGTTGAACATCTGCCTCAAGCCACTTAAGCCCCTCCTGAACAGAACATTTTCTGATGCCAGAAGCAAGGCACTTTCTCTTCCCTCCTGTGAGTGATCAAGTCTGAAGCCTCAAAAGCCATTACAAGGCATCTTGTAATGGAGAAAGTGGGTCTTTAATGACATCACTGAGCCACAGGATCAAGCTCTACCTGAAACCCAATCTGTATTTTCCAATTACATGAGCGAATCAACTGTCTTTATTGTCTGTGCCACCAAAATTTGGGTTTCTGTTATTTACATTGAGAAGTATAATAACTTACAAAGTTGCCACAACTTACCTGCCTGGCTTGCCACAGAAAATCTCATAAATTTCTTTCGGGAATCTTCTGCCTCACTGCCTGGCCATAAGCAGTTTTCATGTTCTGATGCATCATTTTTTCCCCAGTTTTAATGAGATACAATTGACATGTAATGTTTAGTTTTAGGTGTACATGATGATTTGACTTATGTACATATTGCAAAATGATGACCACAGTAAGTTAACATCTGTCACTTCAGAGTTACAAATTATTTTTTCTTGAGATAAGAACTTTTAACATCTACTCTTTTAGCAACTTTCAAATATACAGTATTGTTAATTAGAGTCACCATATGGTACATTACATCCCCAGAACTTATTTCTCTTAAAACCGGAAGTTTGTAAGAACTTACTTATCTTAAAACTGGAGGTTTGTTTGTTTTGACCACCTTCCCCCACCACCCCCCAACCCCCATCCCCCACCTCTTGCAACCACCCATCTGTTCTCTGCATCTGTGAGTTCAGGTTTTTTTAGATGTTGCATATAAGCAAGATTATATGGTATTTGTCTTTCTCTGTCTTATTTCACTTAGCCCTCAAGGTTCACCCATGTTGTTGCAAATGGCAAGGTTTCCTTCTTTTTTTAAGGTTAAATAATATTCCATTGTGCGTATATACCATATTTTCTTTACCCATTCATCTGTCGATGAACCCTTAAGTTGTTTCCATATCTTGACTATTGTAAATAATGATGCAACGAACATGGGAGGGCAAATATCTTTTTGAGATAGTGATTTCACTTCTTTTTGATATATACCCAGAAGTGGGTTTGCTGGATCATAGGGTAGTTCTATTTTTAAATTTTTCAGGAGCCTTCATACTGTTTTCCATAGTGGCTGTGCCAATTTACATTCCCAACAACAGTGAAAGAAGGTTCTCTTTTCTTTAGATCCTCCCCAACACCTGTTATCTCTTGTCTTTTTGATACTGGTCATTCTAGTAAGTATGAAGTGATATCTCATTGTGGTTTTGATTTGCATTTCCCTGATGATGAGCGATGTCGAGCACTTTTTCATGTACCTGTTGGCCATCTGAGTCTTGTTTGGAAACATGTATTCAGTTTCTCTGTGGATTTTGTAACCAGATCATTTATTTTTTTATTATTGAGCGGTATGAGTTCTTTATATACTTTGGGTATTAACCCCTTATCAGATAAATGATTTGCAAATATTTTCTCCCATTCCATGGACTGCCTGATACATTGTTTCTAAAGCTTACACACTGATTGCTTTTCCTGCTGACTTGAGATGGCATCCCAGTGCCTACCTATGGGAAAGGCAGCCCCATCCCTGGCAAGAAAGAAGCCGAGAAAGTTTTCTTCATCTGTGGGTGGGGGCTCACCAAGGGGCTGCTCTGCTTCCCGTAGAGAAATCAGGTAGGGGGACCTGGAGGCCAACCAGGTGGAATGTTGCATGTGGTGACTCAAGGTTACAGGCCATGATGGACAGGAACCAAAGACACTGCTAGCAAGACAGCCGACTTATAAAACCAGAAAGCAAAGGAAAGGCATGCTGGCAGGAGTTGGGAGGGGCCTTGGGACAGATATGTGGGGTGGTCTCATGCTTCTGGGTGAAGAACATTCCCTGCGTCACTCCTGAGCAAGGGGCTGCTATCTACGTCCAAGTCAAGGCTTGAAGCAGCCATATCAGGCTGGATGTTCATTTATCCCCCCAAAAACTCCTTACATGTCAAGGTTTAGAGAAATAGAACTGTCCCACACGTTGAGTTAAAGACACAGACACCGGATGGTGGCCCTTGCGCTAATCCTTCTTGCATCTCTCAAGTGAGGCGAACGATTAAGCAATGGTGACACGACAGGGCAGTCGCCAATCTAGAAGAGGGATGAGATGTCGTGGGCGGATGCAAGGAGACAAACCGACCGAATTCAGGTTCAGGGACAACTTCCTGCAGGAAATGTCACTTGCCCGCACTCCTGAGGGATGAGAAGCCTTGGCTGAGAGGCGTGCAAGAGGGGTAGTTCTCTCAGCAGAGGTAAGAGCATTGGGCAGAGGGGAAGAGGACATTCAGATTTCCAGGAACAGGAGGGGCCTGTGAAGTAGGAGACGGGGCGGCAGGAGGGCGAGATGGAAAGTGCAGCCCCTGACACGGGCAGGGGCCGAACTTTCCAGGACCTGGTCAGCTGGGCGGGGAGGGTACGGTTTATCTCAAGGGCTGTCTCTAAGAGGCAGAATGGCATGATCAGATTTACCTTTTAGTGAGCCCTCGCCCACAGTCTGTCCCGAATATATCTCTAAACCACGTTTCCAAGGTCTTCTTCGGGCGCATAAAGGGAAAGGGGACAGCACCAAAAAACCCCAAACATATCTTCCTATAAAATCCACGTGCAGCAAAAGTGAGGGACACCCCGTGCCTTCTAGAGGCTCGTGCTCTTCTAACTCCAGCCCCCTTTGCACAGCTGTTTGATGTGCAGGATGCCCTTGGAATACTTTCAATAAATCTTTTTAACTCTGTTTTTCCTCGAAGTAGGAATCCTTGCGCTCAGCATTAAGATTAGGTCGCAAAACCAGGGTTTTCCAGACTATTCAGGAGGCATGATGGAGCTCAAAACCCCACCAAATTTCCTGCTCCATCCTGGCCAGTATGCCCATCACCCACGAGGAGACATTGCAAACCTCTTTCTTCTGATGCTATAAAGCTTGAGAGGGACATTAACCCAGAATACTGTCAGAATCAGAAAAGAAAACTGTACTTTGAGTATGGTGGCCAAATTGTGCCTTCAGCTGGACCCTTCTGGACCAAGATGGATGACAAAGAAAGGCAGGAAATGGATTTTCATTTCCAAAAGTTGGCCTTCCTGACATTTCTTTTTTTTTTTTTTAATATGACTAGTCATCATCATCAGAGGTGGAGAAGGAGATTATGAGTAAGAATAATGATCCATAGCAGCCTTTGACAATAACGGCTACCAGTCATCCAGCTCACAAGGTGCCAGGACCAGAGCTGAGTACCTTAAATAAATTATCCCACTCTATCTTCACAATAGCCTTGTGAGACAGAGAATATCATTGTTCCTATTTTCCAGATGGGAACACTGGGGCCCAGAGAGGTGAACAGCTGCGAATACTGTTGGGAGGGTTTGAACACAGGCCATCTTGCTGGAATGTCCACAATATGCTTGACCCCCAGGGAAATCCATTCCTTATGAATCGGTAGGGAGTCGGTCCCAAGTCCCCCTGGCCTTTTAGGTTCTGTGCTGCCCAGCACAGTATAGAAATCTCTGCTTCCTCAGGCATTTCTCCCTGGTGAACTCCCCTGCTAGAGCCACAGGGCTGAGCCAAGAGAGGTCCAATCACCTGGGCCAAGTTTTCATTAAAATGTGTGCGTATTTGGGGGGGCTTAATGATTATTTTCAGTCCCTGTTCCTGCTTATTTGGTTTGGGTTTTGCACGATTAATTAGGAGCCTAAATTAATGAGAAGGGAAACACGTGTCCAGCTGGTCCTCCCAGATGTTCCTGGAAACAAACTCTCCAATTTGCACAGCATGACAGTGTAAACATGACTTGGGGAGCTCGCTCCGAGCTGGTTCAGTACCCAGCACTCCTGGCGGTGAGAAATGGGCCTTGCCTGGAGTCTGCGCTTTCCAGGGTCTGAAAAGCATGTCTCCCGCGTGCTTGCGGATCTGGTTCTCTTTGGTCCCACAATAGGGCAGACATAGTTATACTTCCTCGCCTGAGTCCTGGGAAGAAGGAAATCGAAACTCCCAGCAAGAGCTAGAAAAGGAAGGAGGACAGCCGTCCGTAATAAAGACAGAGAACAAGAAGTTCTCCAAATTTCAGTGGTGATGTCAATTTCACAGGTATCCAAGGGTACATACAGGAGTCCAGTTTTCCTTCCCATCCTATCCCCGTGTTCCTTTTGTCTTTATGATGAAGGCAGACCGACCCATCGATTCCAGTTACGTCCAGTCTGGGGTGGGGACTGAACGAAACTAAATCAGAATCCATTAGGGTCATCCAGTATATGGAGTGAAATGCCATCAGGGGACCCTCCCTGTCTGTGGCCTCCACTTACAGGGAAAATATTACCAGTATTGAGGTGGACAATTCTAGGAAGTCCACAGAGGGTCAGAGAGCTTTATGCTCTCTCTTTCAATGCATTGGGCACCTACTCCATGCAGGTGTTGGGCACTGGGGCCGTGCACTGAACAAGGTAAGCACCATCACCATCCTCAGAGAGCTCAGGGTCTGGCTGGACTCCTTCATCAATCACAAACCTGACCAAGTCCTGGAGCTCCCTTGGGTATACGCATAACAGGAATATTATTCAGCCTTAAAAATTCTTTTGGGAAAGGCAAGTTAAAATCACAATGAGATGCCCTATATACCTCCTAGAATGATATGCCTAAAATATAAGGCTTTACCTAAAATGTCAATTCCTTTTTCTTAAAAGGAACGAAATTCTGGTGTATGCTACAACATAGATGAAACTTGAAGACGTTATGCTAAATGAAAGGAGCCAGACGCAAAAGGACAGATATTGTGTGAGGTGCCTGGAGTAGTCAGATTCACGGAGACGGAAAATAGGATTGTTATTACCAGGGCCTGGAGGGAGGGGGACATGGAGAGTCAGTGTCTAATGAGTACAGAGTTCCGATTTGGGATGATGAAAAAGTTCTCGAGATGGGTAGTGGTGATGGTTGCACAACATTGGGGTCCACTTAATGTTACTGAACTGTATGCTTACAAATGGCTAAAATGGTAAATTTTACATGCATTTTACCACAATAAGAAGAGAAGGAAGATCTGTTTAGGTCTCGCTGAACACAGTTCCTGGATGCGTGGGCAAGTTGAGATCACCCTCTATAAAAATCTCCCACTCTACACCCCTGCTGCAAGTCAGACCATCACTGATCTACACAGCATCTGTTCAACAAATATTAACGACACGTTCCCAACACTGCTGTAGAGCTGACCAACACAGAGAAGGTCCTGCCCTCAAGGGTTACATTCTAGCGGAGGTCAGTCAATGAGCAAGCACGTTACAAACCCCACCCCCAACATGCTCTGTCCTGGCCCTATTTTGTGTTTCTACTTAACATTTGTCACAATCTAACATAATACCTATGTTATGAATTTACCCAGGGTGCCTGGATCTGTCCACTAGAATATAAGCTCCATTAAAATGATTTTATTGGTGTAACCCCATAGTACCTGGCATACAGTAATCATCAATACAGGTGTAAATAAATAAATAAAAGTAAACAAAAATATCAAAAGGATAATTTTTGATTGTCCAAATACTTTAAAGGAAAGAAACAGTGTTCTGTGAAGCAACGTAACTTACAGAGAAAAGAAAATACAGTAACTTGGGGGGTACGATTTTGAATTAGATGATCAGGGATTTTTTTTTAATAATATCTGAACTGGCACTGGAGGGCAAGAAAGAGAGCTCCATGGAACCATCTGGAGGAAGAATATTGCAGGCAAGGGAAACCACAAATGCAAAGGTCCGGTGGCAGGAAATCTTTCATGTGTTGGGGGAATGGGAAAAAAAAAACCAGTGCGGCTGAAGGGGAGTGAGCGAAGGAGAGTGATGCCAGGTAAAGTCAGCAGTCAGCAGGGACCAGCTCCTGCAACACCTCCCAGGCCATGCAAGGAACTGGATTTTATTCTAAGTGTGATAGAAAACCACTTTTTTTTTTTGTAAGATAGTTTTTTAATTGTGTTAAAACATACATAAAACTTAGCATTGTAGCGATTTTTTAAAGATTTATTTATTTATTAGAGAGAGGGAGAGAGAGAGTTACAAGCAGACTCCAGGCTGAACACAGAGCCAGACGCGGGGCTCGATCTCACGAGCGTGAGATCACGATCTGAGCCTAAACCAAGAGTCGGATGCTCAACCGACTGCACCACCCAGGCCCCCCTGCGTTGTAGCCATTTTTAAGAGTACAATTCGGTGGCATTAAATACATTCACCTTTTTGTACAATCATCACCACCATCCATCTCCAGAACTTTCTCATCGTCCCAAACTGAAACTCTGAACACATTCCATTAGAAGTGCCCATTACGCCTCTTCCCTCAGCCCCAAGGAAGCACCATTCTACTTCCCACCTCTATGAATTTGACTATTCTGTGTACCTCAGGTAAATGGCATCATACAATATTTGTCTTTTTGTCACTGGCTTATTTCAGTTTGCATCACGTCTTCAAGTTTCATCCACACCGTAGCATGTGTCAGAATGTCATTCCCTTTTAAGGTTGAATAATATTCTATTGTAGGTATCTACCACATGGTGTTTATCTGTTCATCTGTTGATGAATATTTGGGTTGTTTCCACCTTTTGGCTATTGTGAGTGATGCTGCTATGAACATGATTGTACAAATATCTCTTTGCGACCCTGCTTTCAATTCTTCTGGGTGTATGCCCAGAATTGGAATTGCTGGATCATATGGCAATTCTATGTTTAATTGTGAGGAACTGACTTAATGCTTTGCACAGCAGCTAGACTATTTTACAGCCCCACTAGTAACGCACAAGGGCTCCAAGTTCTCTACATCATCACTAATGCTTGTTACTTTCTGTTTTTTTCGAAAATAGCCATCCTAATGGGTATGGGATGGGATCTCATTGTGATTTTGTTTTGTATTTCATAATGATTAATGATGCCGAGCATCTTTCCATGAACTTATTGGCCATTTGTATATCTTCTTTGGAGAAACTTCTAGTCCAGTCTTTTGCCTATTTTTTAACTGGGTCTTTGTGTTTTTGTTGTTGAATCATAGGAATTCTTTATATATTCTGGCTATGACTCCCTTCACAAATATATGTTTTGCAAATTTTTTCTCTGATTTTGTGGGTTGCCTTTTCACTCTGTTGATGTCTCTTGATGCACAGAAGTTTTAAATTTTGATGAAGCCCTATTTATCTATTTTTTTCTTTTGCTGCCTGTGATTTTGATCCCATTGGATTTGCCAAATCAATGTCCTTACGCTTTTCCTCTGTGTTTTCTTCTAAGAGTTTTATAGTTTTAGTTCTTCTATTGAGCTCTTTGATCAATTTTGAATTAATTTTTGTATATGGTCTAAAGGAAAAGTCCAACTGTATTCTTTTCCGTGGATATCCAGTTCTCCCATCATCATTTGTTGAAAAGATTGTCTCTTTCCCATTGAATGGTTTTGTCTCCCTTGCAGAAAATCCTCGGGCCATACATGTGAGGGTTTTCCTGGGCTCTCTATTCTCTTCCATTGGTCTTATATATCTGCCTCTATGCCAATGCCAGACTGTTTGTTTACTATAGCTTTGTAGGAAGTTCTGAAATTAGAAAGTTAACACCTCCAACTTTGTTCTCTTTGGAGATGTTTTGATTATTCAGAGTCCAGAGTCCCTTGATAATTCATGTGAGTTTTAGGATGGAGTCTTCTGTTTCTGCAAAAGCATAGTTGGTATTTTGATAGCAATTTAATCAAATCTGTAGATCGCTTTGGGTAGTATTGGTGTCTTAACAATACTGAGTCTTCCAATCCACAAACACTGGATGTCTTCTCTTGATTTATGCCCTTAATTTCTTTCAACAATATTTTGTAGTTTTCAGTGTACACATCTTTTACCTCCTTGGTCAAATTTATTTAAGTATTTTCTTATTTTTGGTGATAATGTAAATGGAATTTTCTTTTTTTTTTTTAAAGATTTTATTTATTTATTTGAGAGAGAGAGCAAGCGCAGAGGGAGGGGGAGAGGCAGAAGGAGAAGCAGACTCCCCACTGAGCAAGAAGCCCTACGCAGGACTTGAACCCAGGACCCTGGGATCATGACCTGAGCTGAAGGCAGATGCTTAACCCACTGAGCCACCGAGATGCCCCTGGAATTGTTTCCTTAATTTTTTTTTTCAGATTTATCATTATTTGCGTATAGAAAAGAAACCGAATTTTGTGTTTTGATCTTGTATCCTACAACTTTGCTGAATTCAGTTATTAGTTCTAACAAGTTTTTTTTATGGGATCTTTTTGGTTTTCTGTATATAAGATCAGGGTATCTGTGAACTGAGATCATTTTACATCTTCCTTTTCAATTTGAGTAGCTTTTATTTCTTTTTCTTGTCTGATTGCCCAGCTAGAACTTTCAGTACTATGTTGAAAAGAAGTGGCAAAAGAAGACATCTCTATTTTATTCCTGATTTAGAGGAAAAGCTTTCAATCTCTAACCATTAAATGTGTTTGTTGTGGGTTTTCATACATGGCCTTTATTGTGTTGAGATAGTTTCCTTCCAGTCCTAGTTTTTTGAAGTGTTTTTATCATGAATGAATGTTGAATTGTGTCAAATGCTTTCTTAGCATCACTTGAGACAATCATGTGTTTTTTTCTGTATTCTGTTAATGTGGTGTAATACATTGATTAATACATCAATGAGAGTCATCCGTTGAACCATACTTGCATTCCAGGAATAAGTCCCACTTGGTCATGGTTTATAATCCTTTCAATATACTGCTGAATTCCATTTATTATTATCTTCTTGAAAATTTTTGCATCAATATTCATAAGGAATATTGGTCTGAAGTTTTCTTTTCTTGTAGTATCTTGGTCTTTGGTATAAGGTTAATGCTGGCCTCATTGAATGAAATAGAAAGTGTTCTCTTCATATTTTTGCAAGAGTTTGAGAAGGATTGCTGTTAATTCATTTTTTAGTGTTCAATAGAATTCACCAATGAGTCGTTTGGTCCAGGACTTCCCTTTGTTGGAATATTTTTGATTACTGATTCAATCTCCTCACTATAGGTCTACTCAGGCTTTATATTCATGATTCAGACTCGCAGAATTGTGTGTTTCTAGGAATTTGTGCATTTCATGTAGGTTATCTAATTTGTTGGCATACAATTCTTCATCATACTCACTTATGGTCATTTTTTCCCCATAAAATCAGTAGTAATATGCCCACTTTCATTTCTTATTTTTGTAATTTGAATCTTTCCCTTTTTACAGAATCAATCTAGCAAAAAGTTTGTCAGTTTTGTTGATCTTTTCAAAAACTAACTTTTGGTTTAATTGATTTTCTCTGATTTTAGTATAACCACCTCAGTCCATTTTTGGTTACTATTTGCATAGAATATCTTTTCCATAATTTCACTTTAACCCAGTTATATCTTTAGATCTAAAGTGAGTCTCTCGTAGACAGCTTCTAGTTGTATCATGTTTTTGCATCCATTTTGCCAACCTATACCTTTTGGTAGGGAAGATTAATCCATTTATATTTAAAGTGATTACTGATAAGAAGAGACTTTTTATCATTTTGTTATTTGATTTCTGTGTCTTATAGCTTTTTTGTTCCTCATTTCTTTCATTACTGTCTTCTTTGTGTTTAGTTGATTTTTTTGTACTGACATATTTTGATTCTTTTTTCATTTTCTTTTATGTATATTTTATAGATATTTTCTTTGTGGTTATCATGGAGATTACATATAACATCCTAAAGTTATAACAATCTATTTTGAGTTGATGTCATCTTAATTTCAATAGCCTACAAAAACTCTGCTCCTTTACAGCTCTATCCCTGGCTTATTTTATGTTATTGATGTCACACACAAATTACATCTCTATGTATTGTGTATCTGCACACATAGATTTTTTATGCCTTTGTCTTTTAAATCTTATAAAAAATAAAAAGTGGAGTTACAAACCAAAATTTCAATAATACTGGTTCTTATATTTGCCTGTGCATTTACCTTTCCCAGAGATCTTTATATCTTTATATGGCTTTGAGGCTAGCATCCTTTTATTTCTTGTCAGCTGCTCCTGGGGGCCTTAGATAGTCCACTGTATGTCTCTACCCATGATCTCTTGCTCCAAATGTCCACAGTCTTGGTCTCCCTTCAGCGTTCCCGGGTAGTATCCATTGCTTCTTCCCACCTGAGATCCATGTTAGGTGAAACTAAGCTCCCGGGTAGTATCCATTGCTTCTTCCCACCTGAGATCCATGTTAGGTGAAACTAAGCTCAGTTCTTAGGCAGCCCCCAGACAGGTGAGAATGTTGTCTATGACGACAGCTCTGCTCTCTCCAGTTTGACAGAGGGAATGAAGAACTGGTTTGCTGCCTCCCCCAGACCAAGACCACACTGCTCTTGGGGAAGAGATAGGGCAAGGGCAAGCAAAACTGCCACAAACTTTCCTAATGTTTTACGTGTATCTTTTTTCTTAATTGGGTATGTCTTTGATCACTATAGATCTTTGACGATTTTCCAGAGTTCCTATAAGGTTATTTTAGCAAGTTTGTGGGGGCTTTTTTGTTTGGTTTGTTGGCTGGTTGGTTTTTTGTTTGTTGGCTGGTTGGTTTTTTGTTATCTCCATGGGGAACAAGGGTTTGGAGCTGCCTAGTCTGTTTTTTGCCTATGTCATCTTCACTAGAAAGTTTTTGTGAATCAGTCTTTGCTGAAAAAAATCACAGATGTCTCAGGAAGGAAGACACAGCATGGAAAGACTGCATGAGTTTATTTGAAGTTGGGCCTCAATAAAACATCTATGAAAATGAATGTTAGTGGGGTGCCTGGGTGGTTAAGTCAGTTAAGTGTCAGACTCTTCATTTCAGCACAGGTCATGATCTCAGGGTCATGAGATCAAGCCCCATGTGAGGCTGGAGCATGGAGCTTGCTTAAGATTTTCCCTCTCTCCCTCTGCCCCTCCCCCCATTCACACTTGTGTGCGCACTCTCTCTCTCTAAAAATAAAACAAAATAAAATAAAATAAAATAAAATGAATGTTAGCACCAAAATCAAAGTAAAGAAGAGTGGCAGGGAAAAGGCTCAGGAGGGATTGGTTTGTCTCAGGGAGCTGTTTGGTGGACCACTGAAGCATTTTTAAAATAGTTTTATTGAGGTATAATTGACTTGCAATAAATTGCACACTTAAAGTGTACAGTTTGATACATTTTGACATGTGTATCTACCCACGAAAGCAACACCACAATCAAGAAAACACCCTTTACATACTAGTTTCCTCCTGGTCCTTTGAAATTCCTTCTTTTTTCCCACCTCCCAACCCCCACCGTCCCCAGACAACCACTAATGTGCTTTCTCTCACAATAGATTCACTTACATTTTCTAGAATGTCATATAAATGGAATCATACAATATATATTCTTTCTGTCTTCTTTCACTCAGCACAATTATTTTGAGATTCATCTATGTTGTAGCATGTATCAATAATCATTCCTTTTTCTTGCTGAGTAGTATTCCATTACATGAAGATGCCACAATTTTTTATCTATTTATCTGTTGATAGATAGTTGGGCTGTATCAAGTTTTGAACTGTTACAAATAAAGCTGTAATGAACACCTTGGTACAAGTTTTTGTGCAGACATAAGCTTTCATTTCTCTTGGGCAAATAGGTAGGAGTGGACTGGCTGGGCCATATAATAGGTATTCATTTAACTTTTTAAGAAACTGCCAAATTGTTTTCCAAAGTACTTATACCATTTCATATTCCCACCAACAGTGAAAGAAAGTTCTAATTCCTCTAAATCCCCACTAACATTTTATATGTTCAATCTTTTTAATTTTAACCATTTTAGTAGGTGTGTAGTGGCACCTCATTGTGATTTTAATTTGCATTCCCAAATGGCTAATGATTTTGAGCATCTTCTTGTGCATTCATTTGCCTTCTACATTATCTTAAGTGTCTAAATCTTTTTTTTTAAATTTTTTTATTGTTATGTTAATCCCCATACATTACATCATTAGTTTTAGATATAGTGTTCCATGATTCATTGTTTGTGCATAACACCCAGTGCTCCATGCAGAACGTGCCCTCCTCAATACCCATCACCAGGCTAGCCCATCCTCCCACCCCCCTCCCCTCTAGAGCCCTCAGTTTGTTTTTCAGAGTCCATCGTCTCTCATGGTTCTTCTCCCCCTCCGATTTCCCCCCCTTCATTCTTCCCCTCCTGCTACATTCTTCTTCTTCTTTTTTTCTTTCTTAACATATATTGCATTATTTGTTTCAGAGGTACAGATCTGAGATTCAACAGTCCTGCACAATTCACAGCGCTTACCAGAACACATACCCTCCCCAGTGTCCATCACCCAGTCACCCCATCCCTCCCACCCCTCCCCCCACTCCAGCAACCCTCAGTTTGTTTCCTGAGATTAAGAATTCCTCATATCAGTGAGGTCATATGATACATGTCTTTCTCTGTTTGACTTATTTCGCTCAGCATAATACCCTCCAGTTCCATCCACGTCGTTGCAAATGGCAAGATCTCATTCCTTTTGATGGCTGCATAATATTCCATTGTATATATATACCACATCTTCTTTATCCATTCATCTGTTGATGGACATCTTGGCTCTTTCCACAGTTTGGCTATTGTGGACATTGCTGCTATAAACATCGGGGTGCACGTACCCTTTCGGGTCCCTACTTTTGTATCTTTGGGGTAAATACCCAGGAGTGCAATTGCTGGATCATATGGTAGCTCTATTTTCAACTTTTTGAGGAACCTCCATACTGTTTTCCAGAGTGGCTGCACCAGCTTGCATTCCCACCAACAGTGTAGGAGGGTTCCCCTTTCTCCGCATCCCTGCCAACATCTGTCATTTCCTGACTTGTTAATTTTAGCCATTCTGACTGGTGTGAGGTGGTATCTCATTGAGGTTTTGATTTGGATTTCCCTGATGCCGAGCGATATTGAACACTTTTTCATGTGTCTGTTGGCCATTTGGATGTCTTCTTTGGAAAAATGTCTGTTCATGTCTTCTGCCCATTTCTTGATTGGATTCTTTGTTCTTTTGGTGTTGAGTTTGATGAGTTCTTTATAGATTTTGGACACTAGCCCTTTATCTGATATGTCATTTGCAAATATCTTCTCCCATTCTGTCAGTTGTCTTTTGGTTTTGTGGACTGTTTCCTTTGCTTTGCAAAAGCTTTTTATCTTGATGAAGTCCCAACAGTTCATTTTTGCCCTTGCTTCCCTTGCCTTTGACGATGTTTCTAGGAAGAAGTTGCTGCGGCTGAGGTCGAAGAGGTTGCTGCCTGTGTTCTCCTTTAGGATTTTGATGGACTCCTGTCTCACATTGAGGTCTTTCAACCATTTGGAGTCTATTTTTGTGTGTGATGTAAGGAAATGGTCCAGTTTCATTCTTCTGCATGTGGCTGTCCAATTTTCCCAACACCATTTGTTGAAGAGACTGTCTTTTTTCCATTGGACATTCTTTCCTGCTTTGTCAAAGATTAGTTGACCATATAGTTGAGGGTCCATTTCTGGGCTCTCTATTCTGTTCCATTGATCTATGTGTCAGTTTTTGTGCCAGTACCATACTGTCTTGATGATGACAGCTTTGTAGTAGAGCTGGAAGTCCGGAATTGTGATGCCGCCAGCTTTGCTTTTCTTTTTCAACATTCCTCTGGCTATGCGGGGTCTTTTCTGGTTCCATACAAATTTTAGGATTATTTGTTCCATTTCTTTGAAGAAAGTGGATGGTATTTTGATGGGGATTGCATTGAATGTGTAGATTGCTCTAGGTAGGATTGACATCTTCACAATATTTGTTCTTCCAATCCATGAGCATGGAACGTTTTTCCATTTCTTTGTGTCTTCCTCAATTTCTTTCATGAGTATTTTATAGTTTTCTGAGTACAGATCCTTTGCCTCTTTGGTTAGATTTATTCCTAGGTATCTTATGGTTTTGGGTGCAATTGTAAATGGGATCGACTCCTTAATTTCTCTTTCTTCTGACTTGTTGTTGGTGTATAGGAATGCCTTAAGTGTCTAAATCTTTAAGTGATTTTTTTACTGAATTGTTTGCTTTTGTTTTTTCCTTATTGAGGGTTTTTTTTTTTTTAATTTATTTATTTAGGGGCACCTGGGTGGCCCAGTCAGTTAAGCGTCTGCCTTTGGCTCAGGCCATGATCCCAGGGTCCTGGGATCAAGCCCCACATCAGACTCCCTGCTCAGTGGGGAGCCTGCTTCTCCCTCTCCCTCTGCAGCTCCCCCTGCTTGTGCTTGCTCTCTCTCTCTCTCCGTCAAATAAATAAATAAGAACTAAAAAAAATAAAAAGATACATAATTTCCAAATCTTTTCTCCCACCATGTATCTTATCTTTTCATTCTCTCAGCAGTATCTTCTGAAGAGCAAAAGTTTTAAATTTTGATGAAATCAAAATTTGTTATTTTATAGATCATGTTTTTGGTGTCAAATCAAAGAAATCTTTGACTAACTTAAGGTCAAAAAATTGTTAACCTATTTTCTCTAGATGCTTTATAGTTTTACTTTTTACATATAGGTCTAGAATTCATTTTGAGTTCAACTTTTTATTAGGTTGTAAAGAATAGATCAGAGTGTTTTGGGTTTTGTTTTGTTTTTTTTTTTTGAATTTGTACATGGTTGTTCAATTGTTTACCACCATTTGCTAAAAATACTATGCTTTCTCACCTGAATTGCTTTTGCACTTTTGTCAGAAAGTCCATGTATCTGTGGGTCTATTTATGCACTCTCTAATCCTTTCCATTCACCTATTTTCTTTTTTTTCAAGATTTTACTTATTTATTTGACAGAGAGAGCTTGCACATGCATACAAGCAGGGGGAGGGGCAGAGGGAGAGGGAGAAGCAGGCTCCCCACTGAGCAGGGACCCCAATGCGGGGCTCAAACTCAGGACCCTGGGATCATGACCTGAGCCAAGGGCATATGCTTAATTGACTGAGCCACCCAGGTGCCCCATCATTCACCTATTTTCTATCTTACACCAAACTGCTTCTCCTGATTACTGGAGCTTTTTAAAAAAAAAGTCTTGCAATCAAGTAGTGTCAGTCCTTTACTTTGTTCTTTTGCAAAGTTGTTTTTGGCTATTCTAGGTCCTTTACATTTTCATAAGAATTTGAAAATCACCTTGTCATTTTCTACAAAATGTAAACCCGCTGGAGTTTCGATTGGGATTGCATTAACTGTATCCACAGATCTAGAATTCAACTTGAAATGAAGAATGTTGAGACTTCTGACCCATGAACATGGTATATCTCTCCATTTATTTAGATTTTTAAAAATTTCTTACAGCATTGCTTTATAGTTTTCAGTGTACAGGTCTTTTATCACACTAAAGTATTTTAAACAGGGGATCAACGTAGTCTACTTTAATTTCCAATGTAGGAATAAAGGACTGGAAGTAGATGAGAGTGGGAACATGGAGACCAATTGGAGACTATGGCATAGTCTAGGCAAGTGATGATGGTGGCTTGAACCAGGGTGGTAGCGGTGATGATGGACAAAAGAGCTGATATGAAATTAATTAGGTTGAATCATATGGAATTATCATTTTTTTTTGTAGGTCAAAAAAGATCTAATATTAGCAACTTCATAAGGTCCAACTTAATATTTGGAGATACGTCAGGATTCAGGCTGATTCGATGCAGAGAACCAATGAAAGGAGGAATCGGGGTTGGCTCTCAGGCGCTTAGCTCCAACAAATGAATGGATGATGGTGCCATGTCCTCAAAGGTAAAAACTATGGGAGGACCCATGCAGCCCATTCTCTCTGACTTTCTCTTTATTCCCAGTTCTTTTTTCTTTCTCTCCAGCATCTTTAGGTTTTTAGAGAACACAATTATCACAGGGTTACATGTTTACTTTTAAACATGTGTTTCTCCCACCCAGCTCCCTGTCTGACACTTTAATGACTCTTGCTGGCTTAGCTTTTCATGGGCATAGCATACAGAAAGAACATACTTTCTGTGCACAGTTTGAGGTTCGTGCATACTCCCTTGATTTTAATGCCATAGCAACATGCCCCTGACTTTTTATTTCTCTGAGCCCGGCTCTCATCTGGAAGGGTTCTGGGCCACATTTCCAAACAATTTGGTGCCGATCATCGTGAGGCTCCTGCGTTTACAAAGGGCAGGCTCAGAATGCATGCTTGAGTTTATACTCAAATTACTATCCTAAATGACTCCATGGGGGGTTTCTTTTAGGGGTCACTGAGAGCCAGAGTGGAATGTTTTTCCTTCTTTACGTTATCCCAGGCCTTGGGGCACAAGGACCATAAATGCAGGTAATGTGTTTTATAGCCAGATTCTCTAGGTTCATTTTTCCACCTCTCTCCCCTCCCCCAGTGATAGCCATGAAACTCCACAGAGCTGACTGGAGACTTCCTCTGTCTGGCCCTATTCCTATGACGGCGAAGAGATTGGGTGGCTGGGCAACATAGCAGGGTGCATTTGAGGAACATGACACTTCCTATCTGTGTCTCAGCCAGACATGTATGATTACCCTCGAGGCCAATAGAGAGGTCTATATTGAAAAAAAGGTGCTTGGAAGGTAGTAAGTTCCCCATCACTGGAGGTGTTCAAGCAGTGCACAGACAACTGCTTGACAAAGGTGTTATAATTGGTGATTTATGCATCTTGACAATTTGAACTCTACACCTTTAAGTGTCCTCATAACACAGACTTTTGTAGTCTCAGCTATCCCTTCATTGTTTCAACAGGTATTTATTGAACACGTACTGTGGGGTTGGGAGTACAGCCATGAACATGATGGACACGGGCCCTGCCCTTAAGGAGCTTGCAGTCTAATGAGAGCGACACTAATAAGGAATTTACAATGAGGGGATGAAACTAACTGGCTATCAGGAATGAGGCCGGGGTCCTTGTTGTCCTTTTACAGGGTTATCTCAGAGATGCTTCCTGACCCCAGAAGGCCAAATTCCACTTTACCGATTATGAAACGCAGCTCAAAAAGGTTGCATAAATCTGAGCTGACCCAGCTGTCACCTGCTGAAGCTGTAGCAACAGCCTAGACCTCTCAGTCTCTGGGGCCCGTACCCTTAACTAAACCTCTAGTTAAGATTCTCACAAGACCAAGTTAGTTCTCAGGTCCTGAAGGCCCAGGTCTCGGCGCGCCCTACCCCCCACTCTCACCTCGAGAAAGGTAAACAGTACAGGTTTGCTCACTCCCTCTCTCCTCACTCCACATACTAGCCCTCGGAGGCTTTCAAATAAAAACCATCTCTATGCCTTATGCAATTAAGTTGGCCAGCTCCTAAAAAAATCATAATAACACGTCTTACTTCAAACTTGAGGCTCGATCCTTGCCAGAACTCGAGCACTGTCATTTTGAACGTGAAGAGCAGAAAAGGAAAGGCAAAACTCTTTGTGGAGGCCCTACTGTGTGCTCAACCCTAGAAGGGGGGGAGGGTTGGGAGGCTGGAGTGTGGCCCACAACTAAAATTCAAGAGGTGCTCCCTGCCCCTGATGAACGGAAAATCTCACTGCAGAGACAAGCTGCGGGGAGGCAACAAAGGACCAAAGGAAAGACTAAGGCCTGGCATCTTGATTGGCATTTTCTAATCCTGGGTCTTGCTGTGTGTCTTCGGACAAGTTCCTTTGCCTCTCTGAATTTCAAATCTTCATCTATAACAGGGCTTTGCAAAAGAACTTTCTGCCATGATGAAAATGTGCTACATCTGCCACGTCCAATGGGGTGGGCATTAGCTACATGTGCCTCTGAGCTTAGGAAATGTGCTCAGTGTGACTGAGGACTGAATTTTTAATTTTATGTAATTTTTTATTATTTTAAATTTAAATAGCTCCAGGAGGCTAGTAGCTACCATACTAGGCAGCATAGATCTAAAGAGTTGGGATTTAAGAGGCTTTGTCTGTTCCACATAAAATGTGGAGAGAAAATTTCAGAAATGTGCATTTTTGCCTCTGGAAAAAAAGTATTAGTGAAACACTCGGGATCCGGAGTCAGGGTCCTACATCCTAGTTTTAACATATCTGGTTTTGAGGACCTGGACAAGTTCCTTAGTCTCTTGGTGCCTCAGTGTCCTCATCTGTAAAATGGGGATAATCATAGGCACTCACTCACTGGGTTGCTATGAGGACTAAATGAGGTAATAGATGGGACTCTCAGAACAGAGCCTGATACTTGGTAAATGCTCCACAAATGTAGCTGCTTTATTTTTTTAATTTATTTGTCCTTATTTATTTATTTATTTATTTGAGAGGGAGAGAGAGTGTATGCAAATCAGGGGGAGGGGCAGAAGAAGAGGGAGAGAGAGAATCCTAAGCAGACTCCATGCCCAGCTCAGAGCCCGATGCAGGGCTCGATCTCACAACCCTGAGATCATGACCTGAGCTGAAATCAAGAGTCGATGCTTAACAGACTGAGCCATCCAGGTACCCCTGTCATTATAATTAATGGCATTCAGCATTATTCCAACTCCTGGAATCTCACCTTGTCCCCCTAGCAACTCACTCTTCATCAGGGAGGCATCAGGAACAGCCATATTCTTGCTCTCAGTTACCAAAGCCAAAGTATGAAGGCTGAGTCCAAAGTCTAAGGGCACCCTCTGGTTACAAAGAACATTTCCCATTTTAACAAACACCGAGAATCTCTTCCTTTCCTGCACCTGAGAAGACACGAAGAGATCTTAATATCTTTATGGCATCTGCACCCTGGAGACCTTTGCCAAAGGGATTAAGATTGTTTTGGGGTTTCTAGATTAAATGTTAAGAGCAAATCAACAAGATAATGATTAAGATGAGACATTCCGGTATTTTTATCTGGGAGATTGTTTTTTCAGGTTGTGAACAAAATTCACATGGGCCCGACAAAGAACACAGCATTTCCTTCTTTTCCTTTCTTTACTCATTTCCAATGCATTTGAGAAAGGGGAAAAAAAATCCTTCCAGTATGGAAATCTATTCTTAAATTGGTTTGGATTCAATTAAATGTAATGGTTACCATGGGATTTCAGTGTATGGGCAACTCCCTGTGGAGCCCCGCTGATGTCACCAACTCAGTGTGTGACCGTGGGCAAGTATTCTCTTCGTTGGGCTTCAGTTTCCCCTTGAATTCAACAGGGATTTGGGCTGGATTGGAGAGTGGTTCTTTAAAGACCTTTTCAGCTCTGAGAGTCTAAGGTTCAATGATACTCTTTCTTTTCAAATTGACAATATGACAGGGTCATAAAGGATTCATCATTAAACAGCATTTCTACTCTCCGGGCCCAGAAATGCACGGATCAGGAATCAAAACCTCAAATGCCTCCAGGAGCCGAGCAGGTCACAGAAATGAGTCAACTGGGCTGAATAAGAATTAAAGGGGACTGGAGAGCTCACACCCCGTCCCAAGGATGCTGTTGCTATAGGTCTCTCGCTGATGTGACCTCATGGGAATGTGGGCATTTTGGGACAGATCTTTCATTTTTCCAAGCAACACCAGAAGTCTGGATTCTTAAGTAAAACACCCCATTTTAAATGTTGGCTCAAAAAAAAAAAAAAACCCCACAAAAAACAAAAAAACCCAAACAAACAAAAACCCTTTTGCGGGCCAAGCTAAGAGTATGTGTAGGATGACATATATATGGATATATCATCATCTCTCCCTCTCCAACACCAACTGTAGACGATGGAACCAAAAGGGCCCGAGTCCAAGACAGACCTTGGAAGGAGATTTTTTAAAAGAAATCTAGATAGCAGGCCAGTTCTTTTCATCAGACTCTTTCGGCTAAAAATCAACACGACGACCTTTGTCCAAAATCAGTAAAGTCCAACCTGGACTAAAAACCGACAGCAAACAAGATTCCTGCTGATTTCAGGGAGTTAGCTCTCTTGTGTCAAGAGGTGACGTTCAGAGCTTTTTATATTGCACTCAGTCAAATTTCCAGGTAACTGGACCCAAAATTTCCTGGGTCATCTTGAATTCCTGGGCAGCACAGCCACAGAGTCCCGGAATCGTTAGGGCAAAGTGTGGTGTCCGGTTCCCATCAACACCATCCCGGATATGGTGGAAGTCAGGACCCCTTTTGTTCCCTACCAGAGCAGCCTGTCTCCATCCTTTCTACCATGCATCATAATCTACGTTTTTAAAATAATTTGTTTTTTTTGTTTATGGTCTGCACCCTCCACCCCGCTAAAATGGAAGCTCCGTGAGAGCACAGGCCTTGTCTGTGTTCTTCACAGCAGCGACGTTCCAAATATACACCATGAAATAATAAATTAATGATTGATCATCAAGGTTATATTTTAGCATCTCCAGGAACAGGGAGCTATTACGTCCCAAGGCAGGCAATTATTTCTTTGGACACTCTTTGCCGAATAGAAAACTCGTCTAAAACAGATCTGAATCTCCATGATCTCTGTTAGCCCCAATTTTATCTCTTGGGGTCATACAAGCTAAGCTTACATGCTCTTCCAACTCCCGGGTTCCTAGGTATCTACAGAAGGGTGTCATTTCTCTTTCAGTCTTGTTTTTCATCCAGGTAGTACCTGTACATTCCTGCGTTTCGATCTCTTAAAGGGGGAGAACAGGAATTGGTGTAAGGAAAGAGGTGGGGAGCAGAGGGGAGGTCAGGAAACTGGATGTCCTGAACACAGGGCATATTGACAGTCTCCCTGGTCCTGTTGCTTCGGATGTGCATTTTGAAGCCAGATGATCCAGTTTTTTAAAATGTGCATTTCTCAGTCACATTTGGATATAGACATTGAAAAATAAGCCTCTGTCTTTGAGCCCAGTCATATTTCCATGTGAATGTAACAGAAGGATCTGTTAGTCATGCTATACAAGGATATCTTGGGCCCTGCCAACCTTGAGATTCTAGGACGCTATGAACAACACCAAGCACTGGGCCCAGGAATGGTGGATGCTGGCCTTGAATGCATCACACCCCCATGGAGTCCTGAGGAAAATTAATCTTTATGAAAAATCGGGCTATGCACAAGTGAACTGACCAAGCCTGTTAGTTATCTGACAGAGTCTGGATAGGAAACAGATTGGGAGGCCCAGCCAAGGCCCTCGTGAGACCAGGGCATCAGGCTACATGCCTAGCTAGAACCCACATGCTCCTCATGAAAGCTTTGCACTCGGACGGTCCAGTGCCCTGGGAGGGGCAACTTTTAAAGCACCGGAAAGCCAGAGAAGAAGAAGAAGGGGCAGATAGGGCATGATGTATGATCAGCTGAGCCTCTTTATGAAAGAGAATGAAAACAAGAGTATGTATAGTTGGAACCTGTGCATGCCTGAATATTAGGCAATGTTATTTTTCTCTAAAATTATTTATTGATAAGAAAGAGTTGGATTATATTTAAATCTGCTTAGAGTCTCTCATGTTGTAAAAGGCTCTCTCAAATACTTTATTTTGAACAAACAGTACTATTTCAGGAAAACAAATTAGCCTGAAATAACCTCAGCCAGCTGGTTGGGGATGTGGAGAGAGGTCACCTGACAGAATCAATAAAGAAAGAGGGCAGAGATATTTGAAACAGATTTAGTCATTCTTCCTGCGGGTATGACTTTACAAGAACAAGTTTTGAATGTTGTCGTACACAAGCCTTTGAACGATTGGTTCAAAAAGCAATATAGCAAATTATTAGTACCAGGAGATCAGGAACAGTTCTTGTGCATTGGGATAAAATTTCCAATGACAGCATCATTCAAAGATTCAAAAAGTGGAGTGTCTAGACACAAAGAAGGACATTTTGTGATGCTAAAAGGGTCAGTCGGACAAGAAGACACAACATCTATATACAGAGAGGCATCTAAAAAGAGACCCCTAAAATTTATGATGCAAAACCTGATGGAATTGAAGGAAAAATAGATATTTCAGTAATAATAGCCAGGGACTTAAATTTCCCACTTTATACAATGGGTGGGACAATTAGACAGAAGATGAAGGAAATGGAACACTATTAACCACTAGACCTCACAGACGTCTAATGGAATACTCCACCCAAAAACAACAGAATAATACACATTCTTCTCAAGTGAACTTGGAACATTCTCTGGGCTAGGCCATATGTGGGAGGCCATAAAACAAGTCTCAATGAATTTAAGAGGATGGAAATCATACAAAATATATTCTCTAGCCATGATGGAATAAAATTAGTAATCAGTAATCAAAAGAAATTTTAAGTAAATATGTGGAGATTAAACTACACTCTCCTAACTAAACAGCGGGTCAACAAATAACTCACAAGAGAAACTGAAAATTACTTTGAGGTGAATAAAAATGAAAACGCAACATACCAAAGCTTACAGGATGGGTGCAGTGAAAGCAGTGTTTGGAGGGAAAGTTATAGCTGTAAATGCCTATATTAAAAAAAAAAAAAAAGACTTTAAATCAGTAACTTAAACTTTCATCTTGAGACACTAGAAAAAGAAAGAGCAAACCCAAAGCAAGAGGAAGGAAAGAAATAATGAAGATTAGAGTGGAAATAAATTAAATAGAGAATTAAAAAAAAAATCAGTAGAGTAAATCAGTGAAATGAAAGATAGGTTCTTTGAAAAGATCAACAAAATTAACAAACCTTTATTGAGAATGACCATAAAAAAAAGAAGATTTGAGTTACTAAAACCAAGAATGAAACAGGGAACATTACTACTTACCTTACAGAAAAAGTGTAGTATCCATGCTTCTGTAGGTTTTGAGAAACTGGTTCTAAAATATATATGAAAAGGCAAAGGAACTCAAAGAGCCAAAAGAATTTTCAAAAAGAACGACGTTGGAGGACTCACACTTCCTGTCCTGCGAGGCTCAAAATAGGTTTCAGATTTCCTGGGCCACCATCTTGGATTTCCTCCAACCAGATCCCTCCCTGTTCCTCGGGAAACTGTGCAACAATTTCATTGCAGGGCATTCATTGCACTATATTGTGTGACATGCTTCCTGAGAACACAGATGGCATCTTTTGTTCTTACACCCCCCCAGGATTTAGTAGAATGCCCCAAACAGAGAAGTTGGTTAATAAACATTATTTTGGATGGATGGATGGATGGATGGATGATGGTTTTGGAATCCTTTACCTGCGTACACCTGGGTGAGGCAGTGTGGTTTCTTAGATGGTTCCTACAGAAGGAACACTTAAACCGGGAAACCAGGAGACCTCCAGTTCTGCCACAAACTTGCTATATGACTTTAATCGAATTGCTTCCTTTTTCTGATCCTCAGTTTCACTGGGAAAATGTATGTGTTTTACTAGATGATCTCTAAACGTCATCCAGATTTAGGTTCTATTATCCTAAGACTAAGCAGATTCTTCTAGCCATGTCCAGTACATTTAGCATTTTATGGAATTGGCCTTTTAAAAGCTAAATTTAAGAGGTATATTCATTGAATGTTTCAAAGTGGTCAAACCAGCTGAGTACCTACAATACTCTATTCTTCTCAAAACCATTTGCATAACTCGAACTCAGTACCCTTTGAGCTCCTCTTGTAGGAAATGTACATGGCACTCAATGGGCAGTCACAACAGGTTCTCCGCATGGATAATTTGTCAGCCACAACAATGTCACCCTATAAACTGGCCCTAAATTCCATTTTCTGTTACTGATGGAAAGAGCTATGTGATAGGACTTTATGGGGTGCCTGGGGTTTGACAGACAGTCATGTGAGTGAAAGAAAAGGCCAAAGGTGGTCTCCTTTGGTATTTAAAATCATGGGTTCCCCAGTAAAACCTGGAAGTTCTTTTTGATGTGCTTTAACAAAGGAAAGAACTGCCTTTTTTTTTTTTTTTTTTTTTTTCCTCTCAGTTTTAAAGACAATCTAGTTCAAAATTGTATTATTTCTCAGAGATCTTCTTAACACAGAAAAAAAATAGCTTGGTCTAATTGCAGAATTTTAGCTCCTTTTAAATTTTGACCAAGACACCACTCTATTTCTCATTCTGACTCCAACCACAAGAGACAGGACTCAGTGTTCACCATCCTTATCTGGGCCAACATGGTGATTTAAATCTAATATTTGGACACAGGCTGTTGCAATTACTTAATTATCCACCTTTGCAGTAATATTAGTCAGTTTTGCATTGGAACATTTTCCAGAATGCAAAACTGGAGGACCACAAAATCTCCTCATTTGCCATCCAAAAAAAAAACACAACCCTTGTTAATGGGGGAAAAAAAAAAAGAGTCATTCTTTAAGTGTTCTTTAGTGTAAAGAGTTGGCCATTTTTCCATTGGTTTTCTAGAAATCATTGTTCTTCTAGAAATGTTATCATTAAGAACATCTAGAGCCAGAAACTGCTTTTTATAAAGCATCTGTTTAGTGATTCTGCAAAATGTTTTTTCTTTCAGTCACTATCAGAAATTCTTAAACATTACTAAAAACACCTACAATTTTTATGCAAAAATATGATTGGGGTTTACCATTTCCCTTGTTTGATTTCTCACCAAGAAAGACAAAACTGGACACTAGGCTAAAATGGGGGAAAGAAAAGATGTCTTTCTCTGACTTTCAAGGGAGCTCACCAAGAGGCTATTAGAAATCAATGGAAATGCATTCATTGAAGGGTACAGACCCATTAAAGAATGCCTCTGTATGTATTTGGTTGGTGACCTGGGGACATATTTTCAGAAGTTCAATTCCAGGGCGCCTGGGTGGCTCAGTTGGTTAAGCAACTGCCTTCGGCTCAGGTCATGATCCCAGAGTCCTGGGATCGAGTCCCACATCGGGCTCCTGGCTCAGCAGGGAGCCTGCTTCTCCCTCTGACCCTCTCCCCTCTCATGCTGTTTCTCTCTCTCTCTCTCAAATAAATAAATAAATAAATAATCTTAAAAAAAAAGAAGTTCAACTCCAGCATACACGCCATACCAGGGGGGCCGAGAATTTAGCTGGAGAGCGAGGTGAGCTCCCCAGTGCATTCACATGCTAGCACTCTCACTGACCAACTGCGGGCCTGGGTACAAATTAAGGGAGGGGAATTGGAATGTCTGGCTTCCTGGAAAATAAAAGGTCAGCGTGTTTATAAGCACCATCAAGCCTGGATTGCCCAGATCCACGGAAAGAAGCAGTGAAACTTGGAGGGTTTTCCCTGTCCCGTATTTTATTCCATTACCTTCCTTCTGTGCCAGTCTCCTCCTCTGGGAGGAAGTAGTCTGTGGACCCTGAGGACTGATCCAAGGAAGGATCCTTTTTGTTTTGAGGTGTCACCTAACAAACTCTGGATGCACCTTTGCATGTTACAGGCGTGGTCAAACGGTGATGTGAATGAATGAAAAAATAAAACAGGTTGGGCCTGGTCTCAGCAGAAATTCAGGAGGCAGAAGGTAGAGGGGATGGGGCCTGGCCATAGACCTAACACTTCAGCCCCTCAGTAGTCATTTCAGTTCCCCCCGACAAGGCATCCTTCTACACTTCCCGGTTAGGGAAAGGACATGGTGATGACATCCCTCACATCAATGTCATTGCTTCCCAAAGAGGCTCCGTTATTTCTCACCATCAGAACCCAAGCATCATCCCACCCCCTTAATAGAAAAGATAATCCCAGCAGGTAGGCAGATTCTGTACAAAAAAAATAATAAGATAGATGATTGATAGATAGATGGATAGTTGAATGAATAGATAATAGATAGATGGATAGATAGATAGATAGATAGATAGATAGATGATAGATAACAAAAAGAAGGAAGAAAGGAAAACAGTAATAAAAGGAATTGAATATTATGGCTTGCTGACATTGCCCATTGGGATTATAGAACATAAACCTTCTCCTATCTTGAGACTCTGTATTTCATCTTTGGCAAATCATGGAAGAACATATCCCTTCAACAAACACTTAGTATACTCCACTATTTCTAGAGTGAAATACCCCACAGGCTGTAGTCTGGCTTCATCGCTAGGAGAGCTCTTCAAAAATACTTATTCCCAAAGCTCCTGACTCTATAAATCAAGGGCAAGACTAACGCCATCTTCTGCCCTGGGTAATTTTCCTGATCTGGGTAGTCTGAGAACCTCTGCTATAGGGCATGCAAAAGAAAGCCAAGCCATAGGGATTTCTGTCCCAGAGAAATGGAAACATGGTCCACTTCCCATTCTAACCCCAGTGCATCGAAGGAAATGCTAGAAAAAGACCGGGTGGCAGCCAGCGCTGAACCTAAGCTCAGCTACCTACTCACATGGACATCTTGGCCAAGCCACTTAAGCAGAGTTTTCTCAAGTCTAAAATGAGGCTACTAATAGCCTCTATTCCACGGGGTAGTTGAATGAGTGGAATAAAACACCACATATAAAGCACTTGGCACAGGACCTGGGACAAATAATGAGAGTTTTTAAAAATTGGACTATGTCGTTGGTATTCTTTTCACAGCCAAGTTAGAGGGGTCAGGCCCTATTCAAGTGTTGTGAAAGACAACAGAGAGGAGGTAAGTTTAGAAACTGATTACTAGTCAAGGGAAATATAATAGTCATAATAATAGTAACAGTTGGGGACTGCTCACTCTGTACTAGGCTCCGTGCTTGAGAGATTTTAATTTAATTTAATTTTTTACAGGGGGGTGGGGAGGGGCAGAGAGAGAGAGAGAGAATCCCAAGGAGGCTCCACACCCAGTAGAGCCCAACTCGAGGCTTGAGCACGAGTGGGAGGGTCAGAGGGAAAGAGAGAGAGAGAATCTCAAGCACACTCCACGCTGAGCATGGAGCCCACCATGGGGCTCTGTCTCACAACCCTGAGATCATGACCTGAGCTGAAATGAAGAGTCAGACGCTTAACCGACTGAGCCCCCCTGGGCGCCCCCATGCTTGAGAGATTTTAGAGAAACACTGTTATCAGTCCCAACCAGTAAGGTCCTCTTTCCAATGCCCCCATGGTGGCTCTTCTTTAGTTATCATAACTGGGGGCCAAACCAAGCTCTACCCAAGCTGAAGACAGAGCTTAGAAGCCAAGTAGGGACTTTGGCAGAACTGTGACACTGGGCTTGGCTTACCCCTGCTTTCTTGGTTGGTCACCTGGGCCTGACTCCAGACACTTCTCCTTCTTAACCGTGCTTGGACCTTGCCCTCCCTCCCAGGAAAGGACTGATACACTCAGTTCTGGGGTGCTGTAATTGTCACAGGACCCCCAGAGAGATCACCCCCCCCCCATGGCCACCTGGAAATTTGCACATTTTCTGAGAACTAGAAGCTGGAAACCAAAGGGATTATCTCTGATTGAAGAACTGGGGACACTCACAGATCAGATGGGAAGGTGCCACCAGATGTGAGCCCGTCCATAGGAAGTGAGCACCTGCTGCCCCCAGGGGTCCAGCACTTCCCAGGAAGCCTCCTATCAGTGCCTCTCAGCCATTTTGTGATGTAGACAAGGAAGATGAAGCCGGTGGCTAGAGCCCAGAGAGGACTTAGGGACCAAGAAGGCCGCTATTCCCGACATAGAGGATGCACATACAGGTATCCCCTGCTCTTCGAAAGTTCGAGTTACACCACTTCGCTTTTACAAAAGACCTACATCGGTACCTGCTTTCAATACCCCCAAAGAAATCTGGAGAGGATTTTTGCTTTTACCAAAAAACAAAACAAAACAAAACAAAACAAAACAAAACACAAAAATTAGCATTCAGCGTTTGTTTTCCAGCAAGTGATTATAGAGGCAATGAACACCCGGAGCAGCCAGAAGGGCCCCGGCCAAGCTCCTTCCTGGAAACTACGCTCCACATCTCTGCATCCGGCCCGCAGAGCTATGGACTGTGTCTGTGAGCATCTGTGCTTTATCCCGATCTATTTTGTGCACCCGTTAGCAAGATGTTAACGTTAAGGTTTCAGAAGAGCCTAAGAGAGATGATTTGTTGGGTTTGGAAACGGTCAAAATTTTTTCCATATAAGTTAATGGTAATTGCTTCTTTGCTTTACTGCATTTTGGTTTTGGAAAGTTTTCATAGGAATGTTCTGCTCTACTTTCAGATAGTGGGGATACCTGTAATACATGAGCCATGGTGAGCAGCTATACCAGCACTTCAGGCCCTTACAAGACTCCCCTGCAGCCCTCATCCTGTCCCTCTGATGAACTGTAGAGAAAAAGCAAGTCTCCAGGAGTTCTAGTGTGTCTTTCACCCCTCTCTAACACTGGCCCATCTCTGTTTTTAAGAACCACAGGTGGACCTATGGCTCAGAATCCTCAGCAAGCCACAGTATTCGGTTAGAACTTAATAGCAGATTTTGGTTTTATTTGCCATTGTACCTATTTCTTCTATTACCTTCTACTTATGCCAACTGATTTTCTGTCTGTGAAAGTGAATAAAACCTCCTTTTCAAAAAATGTTATTGAGTAAGTAAATTGAGTGAGTCCACTAAAAGAAAAATATTAACAATATGAGTAAGAGTCCATGTTCACAGATCTGACAAAACTTGGAAAAAATGATATACACACATGTTTTGATTCTAGAAACACCCACCCACCCACACACACACACACCAACCCAACCCACCACTCTACTAATAGAAAGCCAAGGCTAGGGCCAAGGTCACTTGCTTGCTGGTAGCAGAATTCATCCGGTGTTCATGCCGAACATGCAGCCAACTCTAAGATGTGAGCAACTGAGGAAATATGATGTCTGGCTCTCGTGGAGCGGAATGATGGGGCAGAGGAAGCAAAAGACAAAGGCCCTCGAGAGTCTAAAATCTGATCAACAGTGAGCCCGTGGTAGGAGTCTGTCTGCAGGATTAATTCCGCTTCAGGAGGCATAGTTCAGGGTAGGAGCTCAGCTAAACCCTCAAGTTCAGGGCGTTTTCCTTCTGCAGAGAATCTATCTATGGCTAAAATAGAAACATCTCAGATCCAGTCTCCATGGCTCAGTTGTTGGGCTTTAGGAAATAACATATGAATGTGTAAATGTGAACCAAAAGAACCAATAAGGGGCATCACTTCGTACCAGCAGAGATTCTTACCAAAAGGAACAATCACCAAACTGCACTGGACTAATCTTCAATAGTGACTCCCCATGGCAGAGAGAAGCCATAACAGTATTACATTGATTACTTTATCATTTCTCTTCACTTGGTGTTTGGGCTAGAGTTGACCTCCTGGGATTAAAGCATGGTTTCTCAAATTTTGGCACAATGGACATCTGGGGCCAGATAATTCTTTATTGTAGGAGACTGTCACGAGCACTGTAGGATGGGTAGAGGCATCTCTAGCCTCTACCCAGTAGATGCCAAGAGCAGCTCACCTCCCATCCCCCAGTTATGACCAAAAATATCTGCAGGCTTTGGCCAATGACCTGAGCGGAGGGCAGGGCAGTGTTGCTCCTGGTTGAAAACCACTGGGCTAACGTAATCCCAAGAGGCTCTTGGACAATTTAAAGAGAGTATAGTAGAAGTCTCAAGAGGGAAATATTGTACACCTTGGTTCTGGAGGATGTAGGAGCTCAAGAAAAGTATTAGAAAAACAAGAGTTTATACCACAGGACTCTCTGGATAGAAATATAAAGAGCCTGGCATACAGTCAGTGCTCAATATTTTAATTTCCTTGCCATGGTGGTGGTCTTTTGCATGTCTATTTTTTTCCTTAAGCTTTACAAAAGCAGTGTGAACGGGTATATATTCATTTCAGAATTAGAAAGAGAAATTGGAGGGGGAAATTGAGGGAGAAAAACTTCTCTTATATAAAATGCTACAAAAACAGGACTGTGGTGGGCATCGTGGCTTCCTTGCTTTGGTCAAGTCCTCCCCTTCTTCATCTGCGTATAGTGCTCACTTTTTCTTTGGGGGAAGAGACAGCTTAAGACACCTTACTCAGTCTTGGCCGCAGGGCAAGAATAGAATAACCAAGGCCAACCAAAGAGTCTTTCCTGAGAGTCTGGCTCTTGAGTAGAGGTGCATAGGGACAGGTGTTTTGAGTTTGACCATGTGCTGATAGCCCTCAAGAAAGAGGTCATAACTGAGATCACTAGAGATGTTCTGCATGTGGTCAGTAGGCCTCCCATAATCCCTTGTTCTTGCTCCTTGTTAATGAAGCTCAGTCTATTATTTGCAACCATAAAGGACCCCATAATAAAGTCTTTAAAACTCGAAGAGTGAAACAAATTGAACCAGCTTCCTACAACAGGAGCTTTTGCAAATTAAATTCTATTCAACCAATCAGAAATA
The DNA here is from genome assembly GCF_004348235.1 of Phoca vitulina. Classification (NCBI taxonomy): domain Eukaryota; kingdom Metazoa; phylum Chordata; class Mammalia; order Carnivora; family Phocidae; genus Phoca; species Phoca vitulina. The sequence goes on along the minus strand of NW_022589733.1, from coordinate 4,686,590 downwards.
TGTTAAGGTCAATGACATATACAGTGGAAGTAAATTTATTAAGTCTCAAGGGAACTTGAGGTGGGGGGAGGCAGGTAGTATAAATGCAAAAGAAGAAAAAATTAAATCAATATAGTCAGCACTGGACAATTATAGCATGCATTCTACACAAAAAATCACAAGGACATTATTCTACCTAGGTTGGGTATAGTCTTGTTCTTGTATTAGGGAGTAGAATTTGTAAATTTATACAGAATTGTTGCATCGTACAAGAACTGACATTGCTCAGAGTCAGCTAAGGAAGCTCGGTAGAGATAGAGAAAGAGAAAGAAAAAGAGAAATTGAAATAGGACAGGATGCCCCAGAAGTAGTGTGCAGTGGGCTTCATGAATCACTCAGCCCCTGCCAGCCTCAGCATCTTCATGCCCCACACGATATGAGCATCTTGCTCCAGGGTGACTTTATGTTTTTCACACACAGGCCCTAAACTACTTCACCTAATGCTCAGCTGACAGAGTGTGCTGTCTTCCAACATTGGAGGAAATTCTAAGAAGTTTGGATTTACTGAGAAAAGGTTAAAGAGTAACTAAATGTTTTGCTTTGAAACCATTTGGTTTGGGGGTTTTTTTGGTTGTTTTTTGTTTTTTTACATTTTACAGTCAGAACCCATGTCAGTTATTACTTATTTGTCCTGATGGAATGGTCAGAGTTGATATGTGCTCATATCTTGTTACGATGCAACTCTGCAAACCCAAGGCTGCTTGAAAGAAGAGCTGATTCTCTGCCTTGGTCTCTTTTTCTGGCCTTGGAAGTGGGGAGTGGTGGACCACCAACTCCCCGGAAGCAGCCTTCAATTAATAGCAGACAGGAAGTCGGTAGATGAACATGGCTTCCTTGCCTTCCAGAAGCCTTCACTCTGAATTGAGTGTTCTGCTCTCACTTCCCAAGTTCTCAGTGGGAGTGAGTCCCATGTATCTGCGGTGACAACTTCTCCTTTACTTGACTGCCTACCCTTCCCTGTCCCACTTATAAACCATGTGCTCTCAAATTCTTATCTTGGGATCTACTTCGGGAAGAACCCAAAGAACCCAATACCAAGACTCCTGGTATTTTTAACATCTATGACTGTCACCTCGCTGCTATGCTCCAAAAAGAACTTAGTCATTTTTCAGGGTCAAAATCCATCCAGCATTGCCCACCAGGTCATCTTCTCAAATAGAAACCATAGACATGCTTACAGCCTAGGAGCTTTCTGAGGGCCTGCAAAATGTTTGAGACCCAAAACAAAAGGCCCTGGTTCCAAAATATCAAGAGAAATCTGCAAAACCAAATGTCATGTGTGTTTGACTAAATGTCTACAAAATGTAGTCTGAGGTCAACTGGTCAACTGGTCAACTGGTCAACCACACCTCAAACAGATTCATGTGCTGTTCTAGATGAATTATAATGAATGCGGGGTGTGGGTATTTTCAAGTGCATGCTAAGAAGGAGGGCAGAGTGGGAAAAGCGGGCTCCTGGACAATGAACGTTACCAAACAAGTCCTGGGGGTTGAGACTAAAATCCTCATGCCCAGGATGATACTCAGACTCTTCAAAACAGAGGCAAACATGTCTCTCCTGCTCACCCTGCCTCCCGCCCCCTCTCCCCCCCCCCCTCGAGGTATAGATCACTATCTGCAGACAGAAATCTTTTCTGGGGAGAAGGTGTTGCCAATGTTCAGAATCCAATATTCGCCCTGGCTTTGTTCTGCCTTTGCAGGAATCCATACTTCAAAGCAGTTCTCAGGGACTCACAATCTTCCTGGCCGGATGCGGACACCACTGGCCCCTCCCCCACATTAGCTTGCACTCCAAATGTGACTCAGAGGCTGGTGAGGCTCAAGGGGATCAATGACAGCTCCAATCAAAGCCACCCAGATAGGCAGCGCGCTGACCGCTCCTTGATATAAAAGGTGTTTTATTTCTCATCCCTTTATTTTTGTCACTGAAAGAATGCTTCCCATGTGTGGATTAATTAAAGTGTAAACATTAAATATTGATTGATGCATTATCAGCGTGGAGCAGTGGCCTTCCGTCTGATTGATTCCTGCAGTGATTTATTGTCATATTTGGGGAGTCATTTCGCTTGATAACCAAGAGGGATGGCCTGCCTCCCCCCGCCACGCTGGTTCCACTCTCCCCCCCCTTCTCCCCGGCACCTCCTCTTATTCTTCTAGGTGACATCTGAGTTCTAATAACTAAAACATCTTCATCTTACTGTCGAGAGAAAAGTGTGTGGCCTGACATTTGTTTTGTGTATGTGTATGTGTGTGTGTCTCCCAGGTAATTATCAAATCAATTAACAACTTAACACTGAAAATAACAAATCTACCAGCTTCTATGGGATAGTTCTGATTAGCAGAGCTTGCCCCTACAGAGTGCCAGGAAATATAATTATGAGCCAGAAGGGGGGACGAATATAAAAGGAAACAAAGAGAGGGAAAAAAGGCCCACAGTTCCAGTCTCGTCATGTCTCTGAGGTGCGTTTCACTGTGGAACTGGAAAGTGAGGGGGAAATAAAGTAATAATTCATATTTGTAATCTGTCCTGAGTCTCTATAGATAGGAATTAGCATATACCACATTGCATCAGATTGACCTGCACCAAATTACTATTTGTACAGGTCAAAAGCAATCAAATGTAACAATTTCACATGGCTCAACTTTTTATATTTAAATTCCCTTCTGAAGGAGGATAGGGGGGTTACTGTTTACCCTCTTTTGTTCCCCAATGAGAAAATTGGCACAAAAGGGGTAAAGCCACATAGAACCACCATTTAGTTTGAGTGTGGGCATAAACCGGGCATTAATCCAAATGCTTTATATAATTTCCTCATGGGAAACTTACCACAGCGCCATGGTCTGAATGTTTGCCCCCTCCCCAAATGTATCCATTGAAATCCTAACCTGCAAGATGATGGTATTAGGAGGTAGAGCCTTTGGGAGGTGATTAGGTTGTGAGGGTGGAGTCCTCATGAATGGGATTAGTGCCTTTATAAGACAGGCCCCAGAGAAATCCTTTCTGCCATCCCCCTTCCACCAGTGAGAAGTCAGCAGCCCATGAGAGGGCCCCCACCTAACCTGACCACACTGGCACCCTGGTATTGGACTTGGAGCCTCCCGAACTCTGAGAAATAAACGTCTGCTGTTTACAAGCTCCCCAGTTCATGATAGTTCGTTACAGCAACCTGAACAGACTGACGGGTAAGGCAGTATGATTTTACCCACTTTACAGATCAAAAACACAAACAATAGAACTACCATGTGATCCAGCAGTCACACGGCTGGGTATTTGCCCCAAGAATACGAAAACACTAATTTGAAGGGGTATAGGCATCCCTGTGTTCATTGCAGCATTATTTATAGGAGCCAAATTATGGAAGTGTCCATCGAGAGAGGAACAGATAAAGAAGATGTAGTATATAGATATATGATGGAATATTATGCAGCCATAAAAAAGAATGAAATCTTGCCACTTGCAACAACATGGATGGATCCAGAAAGTACAATGCTAAGCCAAATAAACCAGTCAGAGAAAGACAAATACCATATGATTTTATTCATATGTGGAATTTAAGAAACAAAGCAAACGAACAAAGGGAAAAAAAGAAACAAACCAAAAAACAGACTCTTAACTATAGAGAACAGATGGTTACCAGAGGGGAGGTGGGGGAGGGATGGGGGAAATAGGTGATGCGGAGTCAGAGCACACTTATCACAATGAGCACTGAGTAATGTATGGAATTGTCAAATCACTGTGCTATACACCTATAACTAGTCCAACACTGTATGTGAACTATAGTGGAATTAAAAAAAAAAAAAAAAAAGACGGGCGCCTGGGTGGCTCAGTCATTAAGCGTCTGCCTTCAGCTCAGGTCATGATCC